>NC_040897.2:1563198-1641838 GCF_900634795.4 Betta splendens
TTACAATAAACTCCTAGCACTAGTTTGAGTCGTTGAACAGCTCAAACATGATATATAAATGAATAATAATAATAATAATGATATATAATTATATAATATAATGAATAAATTTGATTGAAACTATTCAGCAGAAAAAAACATTATGAGGACATGAAGCAGACCTGAAGTCACGTTCAAGCCGTGTTACTCTGGCGCCATCTTGTGGCGACAAACAATTATGCCATAAGCGCTGAATGAGCATTGTCATTATTAAAACAGGTTTTTTACGTTCATATACTAAGGAAGTAGTATTTATTGGTTTCATGACATCACCAGCAACAAGGAATATCAAGATGCCTCAAAACACACGTTTAATTGATAGTATTATATAATATTTGTAGTCATTGAGCGGAGCATGTCACAGGTTGAGTAGCGCTGAGCAAAGGTTATACAGCTAATGTAACAGCTAACTTTACAGCTAATGTAACAGCTAACTTTACAGCTAATGTAACAGCTAACTTTACAGCTAATGTAACAGCTAACTTTACAGCTAATGTAACAGCTAACTTTACAGCTAATATAACAGCTAACTTTACAGCTAATGTAACAGCTAACTTTACAGCTAATGGTTGGGTTTTGTCAGCAAAGGTCAACTGCTTGGACTTTGGAAAAGGAGACATGGATGTGAGCTGTCTGCATCAACATGAGCGGCAGAATCACAATCAGCTGCGTTCAGCACTTCTGTAACAAACCCCTCCGCTGTTCTGTCAGCGCTGTTGCGTAACGTGCCCTGTGTTTATTGTACGTATGTGTGTATTTGTGAGCGTGTTCTTGTGACTACACACTCTGCCAAATAGAGCGAAAGAGCGTTTTGGCTCAGTCCTCGATGTTTGGTGCCAGAACAACACACACACAGTCATTTACTGGGCACCGTCTATTTGGAAAAAGCTATTTTTTTATTGTTAAGAAAATAAACATTTTTTCTAATCTTGCAACTTTACAGTTCCCTTAATTAGTCACTGATTAATTAGCTTTTACAGCATTTAGCTGTGCACAATGAGAGCAGACATTTACTAGAATGCTGCAAAAAAGGAATTTTGTCACATTTGTTTGTGTTTTGTGCACCTCAGAAGGTGTAAGTGACACCAAAGCAGTCAAACCAAAGCTGAATTCTGATTTATTTATAAGGCGAAGTCTGAACTAGCGTAAGTGGTGGCAGTGGACAGGTAGGTGGCGTAGGAGAGGAGCAAATGCAAGTGAGTGCAGGACAACAGGGAAACGTCCCAGCATGTGGGCTCATGGGAAATGTAGTAGTTGTGACAGCGTGGGACTGGAACACTTGTGGTTTTACATCCACTGTTTCCCAGAGCGTCCCAGTAGCAACTGGACAGTGACAAGATATTCAAAAAAGAAAATATTCAAAGCTCTCAGCTTCTCAAAGGTAACATGAAGGCAAATAGGAGCATAAAAATCAGGTCCCATGTCAAACAGTACAATAATACAAGAAATAATAACAAGGTGCATCATTTACAGTATATGCGCAGACAATGTGGCAACTGGCTGGTTTACAGGGTTGATTATGGAGGAGTAGATGATGGGCAGCAGTCGATGAGAGGAAAAGTCAGGACGTGTGAGGGAGGAGCAAGTGTGTGAATGTGAAGGAAATGTGTGCGAGCACGGAGATGAGGGCAGATCAGGTGTAAGAGAGAGGAAAGGCACCATGAATGGTAACGACGCTCAACCAACAGAACGGCCGCGGGTCACGAAGTAGAGTGGAAGCAGCCGCTGTCACAGGGTTTCCCACCTCCTCCCTCTCATTCCAGCGTTTGCTTTTCATATTTCAAGGCCATGTTCAGTCAGAAATGCTGGACTTTGTTTAAAGGCCGACCAAAGCAAAGCTATGAAAGGGTAGGACTCATTCATGAAGTCCACATTTAGTCAGACTCCACGCTGATATGCATCAGTCAGAGCATCAGTAAAGCCGACCCGAAGCAGCAGCAGCAGCAGTAGCAAGATTCAATAAAGAGGTGAAGCGGCTGAAAGCTGATGGAATCTGCTTTCATCCCTCACTGAAGTCAAACCTACAGACACCTGCTCTGTGTCTGTGCATCAAAGGAGCGTCAGAATCCTTCACCCTTTAGTCTAATTACAATCTGTCCAGTGAAACTCTATGATCAGAACCACCTAGAACTCGCTGCTCCCTGATTTGTGGACCTGTTTATAAGTTTATGATATTGAGGTTATTAAATAAGAGTGGTTCTGCTTCCTGCCATTCACAGGGTGAACGCCTCCTGTCTGCACGCATTTAAACACCAACACCCTGATAGTCGTACTTTCAAGGTGATTCTCATGCAGGCGGGTGATTTCAAAACCTCACACACAGACGTGAGATTTGACTGTTGTGCTTTAATATTAGTGCAGCATATGATCAATTCAACAGCCAGCGCTACGGATGAACTACAGCTGGCTGTGGAATGAAGCCGTGCATTGTGAGGCGCTGTCATGAGGTCAGAGGTGAACGTCTGAAAGGGAACTGTTTCCATCACATCCCTGACATTCATGCGATTCCACCGCCGCCCCTGCGATTCTCTGACCCTCACTTCACCCTCTGAGGAAGAAGACGGAGCTGAGTGACGACACACCGGGATGCGAATCCACCAGCCTCATTCTAACGAGCTCACTTCTCGTCCAGATAAAAGCCCATTTCTGATTGTGTGGTGTCATAGCTACCAGCCGCCAGCTATTTCCATGCACAGCATGAGGCCGGGCTCTGAATGGGTCTCTGTCAGCGCATGGGAGCTGCTGCTGGGGCGTTTGCTCAGCTGCGACACTGTCCTCACTGCAAACATCCCCTCACAGACGCATCCCTTCCTCCAACATGAATGTGAATGACTCACAGCGGGGCCGGAGCGGCTGTGGTCATGTAGAACCGTGTGGAACCGCGTAGAACCGTGTAGAACCGTGTAGAACTGTGTGGAACCATGTAGAGCCGTGTGGAACCGTGTAGAACCGTGTGGAACCGCGTAGAACCGTGTAGAACCATGTAGAACCATGTAGAACTGTGTGGAACCGTGTAGAACTGTGTGGAACCGTGTAGAGCCGTGTAGAACCATGTAGAACCATGTAGAACTGTGTGGAACCGTGTAGAACTGTGTGGAACCGTGTAGAGCCGTGTAGAACCATGTAGAACCGTGTAGAACTGTGTGGAACCGTGTAGAGCCGTGTGGAACTGCGTAGAACTGCGTAGAACCATGTAGAATCGCGTGGAACCGTGTAGAACCATGTAGAGCCGTGTGGAACCATGTAGAACCGTGTAGAACTGTGTGGAACCATGTAGAACCGTGTAGAACTGTGTGGAACCATGTAGAACCGTGTGGAAACCATGCAGAACCATGCTGCGCTGCCAGGTGAGACCCGAGCCACACTGAGCCTCCGTGGTTTCACGTTGGGACCTCAGTGGAGTCACGTCTGTCGGCGCCTGGACATTTTTGCACCGTGACAAACGTGTCGCTCACAGACCTTCGACTGTGAACTGAATGAAAGGCAACCTTCTGGAAAATGTTATCACATGGTTCCTCCACGGCCGCCTGGCAGCAGACCGTCTATTGACATCCGCCCACTGAGCTCCACCACAATTGTCATCATTATTGTTCCCAACTGCAGAAGTTAAAGCATTTTGCGTCTGTCCTTTTGTGAGTGAACAGAACACCGAAAAGCTGGATGTGCAAATAAACTGTGTACGAATGACAAGAAGACAGCTTCTCTACTTTCATGCTTTTTTATGTTTACAGCAGTTTGGATCAGGGTCTGAGCTGCTATGATTGTCAGTATTGTTAAATAATGCTCCATGGACGCGATCACAGGTGTGGATACACTCACCACAGTGTAATACACCTAATGGTGATGCTTTATCTGTCGTTATGGGATCAAAAACAAGTAACATTTCTATTTTAAAAACACATGAGACTTTTTTAACCTATAATTTGGATTGTGTGCATCAAGAAACGCTTACTTTATTTGATATTATTTTTATTCCACTGTGTTCTCTGTAGTAGTTCTTGTCTTTGTTCATTGTCAGTCTATAACTCAACCAGTCAGCATGACGTCAACATCTGGACCACAGCAGCAGCTCTTCTGAATAGTTGGAATATGAATTTAGATCATATGTCGCTGGGTCGACTACAGTGATTCAACGTGTGACATTCTGTAAATCTATTGATGACTGTGTTCATTTCCGTGTTAGTTTCCTGCTGTTCATAGGTCAGGTGTTTAATCCTGGTGGAACGACGTCTGTGACCTGGTGAGAGCAGCATCATTCAGGCTTTGGTTGAGGGTTGGCCTCAGTGAAGAAAACGAGAACACAGCCTGTTTCCATGCATTTAACCTGAACCACATCTCTCCTGGTCCAAAGTGTTTTCGTTGCCCTGGAACACAGACAGGACTGTGGATGTAAACCCAGCGACGCCCACCACGCCTCCCGCCAGTCAGCGGCTCTGCTCAGTTCAAATAGAACGTCCACCGCACAGCCTTAACAATAATTAGTGATCCAACATCTCAATTCAACTGCATTCAAGTTTCAGGTCTTAGGGTTGAAATGAGGTTAAGGATTTTAAAGAAGTGTGTCCTCACGAACACAGCGAGAAACATTTGTGTGAGTGTGTTTGGGCAAATTAGCCACAGACCCAAATATGCAAACACATACCTGAGCATAAACACACACACACACACACACACACACACACACACACACACACACACACACACACACACACACACACACACACACACACACACACAGTAGACATGTAAAAATCACAGCTCGTGTGTTTTCCCATAAACGCATCGTTAACACTCTTCTTGATAAATGGTGCTTAACAGACGTCTTGTGAAAAGACTTTTTGTAAGTTTCTTGCCCAGAAGCTTCCGAATGGAACAGATGCAGAACAAACACACAATGACCATGATTCATTGTGACATTTTAGGAAAATGGTAACTATAGAAACGATGTATCCAAACAATATCTGTCCACTGAGTGATTACAGTGAGCGCTGAGGCGTTCAGGGGCAAATCCTTACAGTAGATTGGTGTAATTAATGATAAATGATCTGATATTCATCACTGTGAAGCCAAGCACAGAAGGTCTAACGGATACTATAGTTTGAACATTTGAACAACACCACGTCATCTCAGTCACCTCATGGAAAATACATGGACAGTACAAGGCAGTGTGGAAAGTCAAGAAACCCCCATTCTTACTTTTTAAGTTTCCAGTGAGAGCTTTTTCCCATTAACGTCCCACTGAGATGACGGCTCCACACACAGCAATGACACCTATTACAGTCGGCCCATTGTGCCCAGCCGTGTTCAAATCAAAGTCACTTGGACCCAATGAACAGAGTCCCGACAGGACGCCGCTGGGCATCAAGGGCTCCACCTCGTTGGTGGAGGTGGAGGCTGCCAGGTTGCTGCTCATAAAACGCTGACTGCAGCTTTGTGGGACTTTTATTCCAGTTGCATCAGAGGCCAAATCAGGTCAAGAGTGGGTTGAATATGATGTATGTGACAGCAGGAGGAGCCGGTACCTCAGAGGTAGAGGCTCCACAAAGCAGACATTGAGCAACAGCAGCATGGCCCCAACCGGGTCCCAACACTGTAGCTGTCAGCAGCACAATAACCTCACATGATGTGACTGTACAGACAGGCGTCTGCTCCAAAATGGCTCCTACTGGGCTCAGCTCAGCATCACTTCTATGGGATAAACACGGGAGCCTTTCAGGGCAACTCAAGCATCGCTAAATGGAAGGTGAAGGTTCCCGCGGCAGAACATTTCGTTTGGGTGTGGGGCCGTGGGGTCCACAGTGTGGAAACAGGAAACTGGAATTTAGTTTAACCGCATGTGTGGAGAGTAACGATGACGACAACCTGCTAATGCAACTAGCACAGAATAACAGTCATTGGCCTGAAGTAGTTTCTGCTTTGTTTGTTCAAAGGTTTCACTGAAGCAATAACGTTCATTATTTAGGGATCACAGTCAGGTACTTAAACAGAGGCTGGGAGTTGAAAGAAAACGAAACAAATACAAGATCTGGACTTGATATCACAGTATTGGGGATAATTCCAGGGAGAAGTCAACTCAAAGGAAGGAGGATCAGCTGTGACACAAATAATGATCCTGTCAATCAACAGGTAAAGTACAGGTGAACTCAACAACACTGAACAGTCTGGAAGCTCCTTTAAATCTGTCAATAAAAAGTCCCTCACAATCAGGAGGAGGAGGAGGAGGAGGAAGGTGCAACAAACAAGTGAGAGTAGACTTTGCCAATAAAAGGTTCCCGTGTTCTGAAGTAAGATTCTTAGGCCTGAAACCAAGAGGAAAGTATGGAGAACAGAGGCACAATGAGGTAGAACCATCCACAATGTATTGAGGTGTTGATTCAGAGTGTCCTCATTGCATTGGGTTAAACACTATTTGAAATATGTGCAGTGATGTGTGCTGATCGTGGATAAGAATAAGATATAGAAATGGGAAATGAGTTCACTGACACTGGTTCACCAGCACCTCAACATTCCTTGAACGCACATGAATGCACTGTAAATAAAATGTCCTCACTTGCTAACACATTGTACACATATTATATTCACGAGTAATAAATAATAGGATGCTGCATTTAAAACCCTAAAGTGTAAGAAACCAAAGGCTGCAGCACTCGACCATCCTGTTCCTGCTTTGTCCCATTTCAAACCAGTGGATACGATGGTTGCACTGATTGTTGCTCTGCAGCAGACGCCTGTTCACAGGACCTTCATGTGTCTCACTGCCCAGAAGATGCACAACCTCCGTCCACATCCCAACGCGGTGGAGGGATTTCAAAGTGAGAACTTCTCTAATCACCACAAATGCATTAACGCTTGGTCTGTAATCAGCATCACTGCTGGTGCTGACGCTAAACTGGCACCGACTTCAAAGCTACCAGCACCCTCCCAAACCAACATCCTCCTCCGCCCCCTCCGCTCCCACTGTTGTGTCTGTGATTCTCTCAAACAATCAGCGTGTGCGCTGCGAGGAAGCGCCCGAGGGCATTAACATTCAAACCAAACACTTAGCTTCTCACCCCGGTGCCGTGTTTGCATTGTCTGCCACTTCCAGGACGAACACACACATGCACGCAGGCACACACACACACAAACACAGACACAGACACACACACACAGGCACACACACACACACACACCCACACACACACACACACACACACACACACACACACACACACACGCAGGCACACACACACAAACACACGCAGGCACACACACACACACACACACACACACACACACACACACATGCACGCAGGCACACACACACACACACACACACACACCCACACACACACACCCACACACACGCATGCGCACACACACACACGCATGCACGCAGGCACACACACACACACACACACACACGCAGGCACACACACACACACACACACACACACACACACACACGCAGGCACACACACACACACACACACACACACACATGCAGGCACAGACACACACACACACACACACACATGCACGCAGGCACACACACACACACACACACACACACACGCATGCGCACACACACATGCACCTACACACACACACACACACACACACATGCACCTACACACACACACACACACACACACACACACACACACACACACACACACACACACACACACACACACACACACACACACGGGAAGCTCTTTCTCCTACAGAGGAGCCTCCCACTGAGGACAGGAGTACATGACAACCACAGCCGCAGACAGAGGTGTGAAAATGGAAAGACGGGACCCACAACCAGCAGGTATGTTTCCTGATGGGTTTGTGAGAACGGAAACGATGAATAAAGGAACTCCAGTTTATTAATAAAAGAAATCTCAGCTTGTCCAGATTTGATAGAACTGTATGAATGTGGGGATGGAGTGAGTCAGAGGGATCTGATAAAAGCGCACACTCAGCAGCACTTCACATACAAACATCTGAGTCCAGTGCAAAGTCATTTCAAGCCGCACCACTGGACGTTTGGCAGGTTCCACTGCATCTTACCTTGTGTGACCTGGTGGGCAGCAGGCAGCCAGCACAGCAGGACGACGCGCAGGGCCACAGACCACCTGAGAAACGCAGGAGCAACAGGAGCTGCATTAGAACTTCACCACTGACCCACATCAGCTGCTGCCAGTGAACCAGTCACGCTTTAAATGGAGGAGGATGCGTCTCCTCTGATCGAAGGGTCCTGTGAAGGTAGCGCGCCTGATAAAAGGTCCATTGCTTTTCTGTCTTGAAGCAGCACGTCAGGTTTCTTACCCTTGAAACATTTCAGCTCCTCAGTGAGTAAAGTCCAGGTTTGTGGTGTGAGTGCTCCTCTGTAGTGAAGGCGGGTGAACGTCCTGGTGCCTCACTGTGCAGACCTGAAGCCACACTGCTGCTCTCTCCTCCTCTCTCCACATACAAAGGCGCTCTCAGTCTGGACGTGAGCGACTCCCAGGCCCGTGGAGAAACCTGACTCCACTGGAGCAGGAAAAAAACTCACCCACTCACTCACTCACTCACTCACTCACTCACTCACTCACTCACTCACTCACTCACTCACTCACTCACTCACTCACTCAGTGGACCTTCTGTTGCTGCTTGGGTCTTTCTATGTAGATTTTAGAGGTTAACATTCTGTATAATATTAGATTAATAATAAATAGTATTTTGCTAAATTGTTAAAACTGAATTAAATAATAACAGCAAAGGCTCAGCATTTTTCCTCCAGCTGTAAACACCAGTTTGATGCAACTCTTGTTGGACTGTATAGAGTTGATCTTTTTTATTTTTATTTTTTTTTAACTTTTGTGTAGAGTTGATCTTTTTATTTTATTTTATTTATTTATTTATTTTTGTGTAGAGTTTATCTTTTTTATTTTATTTATTTTTTTATTTTTGTTTTTGTGCAGAGTTTATCCACCTGTAAAGGACGGGATTTCATTCCTACTTTCAAACTGTCCAATCATTGCATCCAACATGGAAGCTTCATTATATGGGATGTGATTTACATGGGAAATGTTCCCATGTAAATGATGTCTAATACAACAACTATCTTAAATCATTCAGCTGTCACAACATGGTATTTCCACATTAAGTGGAATATTTTTTGATGATATAGGAACTGTTATGATGAAAGAATTGGAGACATAGGGGAATATATACACAAAATTCATACGACAGGACAGAGACGGAGCTTCACTTAACAGCGCCCTCTGTGGCCACAATTGGCAAATGCAATAGACAAATCACAACGTGTCAACAAATAAAACGGTGTAACAGCGTCAGTAAAAATGTATGTAGTGATGACTGAAGGAGAGCATAATGTTCTGTGATAAACAGTTTAACTCGCTAAACATCTCAACCCATCTAATAAAATTTATACAGTTTTACACTTGTTATTTACTTACGTGAGGACTCAGAAGTAGAACTCAGCCTGACTGGTAAACGTTTGGTTCCAGAACCGATAAAGAACTCATTTACTTACAACACAAGGACATTTCTTCAGAAACAATTTGACTCAGGGCTAAAAAGTGTGTGTGACCTATTGTTGCCCAACTGCTCTTAGTGCTTTCAGTGGTTGTATCAGTCACACACACAAAAAATTTTCTAATTATTACATGGTCAGATCCTAAAAGATCTCCCTCCAGATAAACAATGATCCCAGACTGTCATGGTGTTGCTTTGCAGTGAAGCATGAACTGAATCACTCGTCCTGCTTCTTCCTCAGGTGACTCTGCTCCACAGAGGAAGCAGCTTCTCCAGATGGATGTGTGCGTGCTGGACGTGTGCGTGCTGTATTTGTGCGTGCTGGACGTATACTTTACATGCTGGACATGTGCGTGCTGAATGTGTGCGTGTGCGTGCTGGACGTGTGCGTGCTGGACGTGTGCGTGTGGACGTGTGCGTGCTGGACGTGTGCGTGCTGGACGTATACTTTACATGCTGGACGTGTGCGTGCTGGACGTGTGCGTGTGGACGTGTGCGTGCTGGACGTGTGCGTGCTGGACGTGTACGTGTGGACGTGTGCGTGCTGGACGTGTGCGTGTGGACGTGTGCGTGCTGGACGTGTGCGTGTGGACGTGTACGTGTGGACGTGTGCGTGCTGGACGTGTGCGTGCTGAGGAAATGAAAACCTATTTAGTTTTATTTTTACAGTAGGTAGTACTGTACAGTCAGACCAACATGAAAGTTGTCAGAGTGGTAAATGGGGAGGTACTGCATGGGGGGGGGGGGGGGGGGGGGGTGGTTGAAGGTAGAAACAGTTGGCACACAGAAATGTGCCAACTGTCTGACGTAAGAACGAGGAGAATGAAGGGAAAGTCCCTTATTAGTCCCACAGTGGGAAAACCTGCTCTCTGCATCTGACCCGTCCCCTGGGGAGCAGTGAGTGGAGCATGAGCAGAGCCAAACCAGTGCTCTACAGTACACACTGAGCTGACAGGCCACTAGAACCATGCTGCGTTGACTGAGTGCCCTAATGGCGATTGGTTGGGTTTTTTTAACACGCCAACACTTTTTTTCTATAATCCATCCTCACTGGAGATGTGTCTTCAAGCCTCTGGCTCATTCAACACACCTGATCCTGGTATCTAACCTGACCTGTTGCCCAACTAACTTGATAGTAAATAATAAGACAGGTGGAAAGTTTCAAAACCAACTCTACTGAAATATCATACATGATTCTTTTTGTGTGTTTATATGGTTCTTGGCCAAAGAAGCAAGTGTCATTGAGGGAAACAAAACCAAAAATGTTGAGTTCTCAACCTGTACCTTAAACTGCACAAAACGGAAGGACAGACGGATCAGAGCTGCGGTTCTGTGTTGCTGCTGACCCAGCGAAGCGCTCTGCAGGGGAAGAAGGAAGCCATTTATCCTGGGCCAAGCTTTACCACAGATTCTTACTGCACATCCAAGATTGTCTTTGTTCTTCATTGAACCAAGAGACAATGTTTGATTAGGTGATTAAATGGAGTTTGGGAAAGCGACCCTGGGCCAGTTATGTAAGAGAGCAACACGGCCATCATCTGGGTGAAACAGGAATGGATCCCTTTTGACAAAGGAATATGGGCATGTGTTATTTGGTTTTATATATGGAACCATCTCAGGCATATATAATGTATATATGCATATATAATGGTCTATAACAGTCATTCTTATGAATTTAAATGGCTAAACCAAGGCATAGTCAAACTAGAGTCTTTTGCTTATGTTGCATAATTTATATTTGAAGGTAACCTAAATTGGCAACAATATCATTATGACCCAAACTGTAATAGCAGATAGTTTGGTTGTCCTCGCTCCTACACAGTACAGAAATAATGCTTTTCAAATTTAAAAAAAGGCATTGTTGTTTATTGTATTTGAATTTTTTTATTTAAAAGCCAAATTCGAACAGAAAGTATTTACATAAAATTTCATGACAAAGTTCCATTCAAAGGGACAATGTGTGATGCTGCACATTATCCACAATGAAACAGCACAACAGCCAGTGCTGCTGCCAATGATGGGTTTTGTTTATGCAATACATTTATATATATATATATATAAAATCGACAAAAGTGCATGTGGAAATTTTGGGTGTTCAAGTAGAAGACACTGAATTGTCTTGGTCATCGAGTACAGGTACAGTATGAATGCAGAACATCTTTTAAAACATGAACCAATACAGTGTGTTCAGATAGTCCTGGTCTCAATCACAGTGAAATATGTCTATGGAAGGTTCCTGATTGGCTGCTTTAGTTAGTTCATCACACATTATCATCAGCGCATTGGCAATAAATGTATCTGCTGCAGATTTAAAAATCTCCTATTGTACATAACAGTTAGTGCAAACTGCCTAGTTACGACACCATTTTACTGTATGCTCTAATAAAAAAAACAAACAAGAGAAAGGAATCTATACATACACAACTAACGCAACGCAACATGGCTACAAAACTAACTTGACTACATGCACAGCAGCTCATTATCTTCATCTGTTTCTGATTACAGTTAATGTCAATGTGGCATTAAAATAGTTTCTCACAAATTGCCAACATGAATATGGTCTGACTTACAGACAGGGCAGCCTACTAAAATAGTTGTCCATCAGCTCCAATCATAACCTTTTGTTCTAATATTGGACCAGGCTCATGAATCCAAAGTTTCCTCTTCCTGGTGCCAGAATAAACGACGTCATTGTCAGCTGTGGTTTTCTTGTATTGCTCATTAAAAGTAACATGCGTATTAGCAAACCAGCACAACTAACAAGTGTTGTTCCTCCAAGTGAAGTGATATGAACATGGATCCAGGGAAAGTTCAAGACTGTCATCCTGAGGGACACTTCTGTCCGTTACAGCCCACAGACCTTTAAGCATCGTGCTGCTGCTTTGTGAAGCAGGGCACTGTGTGCACATCCTTCCTCAGACGCTGCCTCCGCTCCTCCTCTGGACGCCCCTCTGTCTGACTGCTTCCTTCCAGTGTGCTTCAAAACAACTGAAAACATTTGGGTATTAGGAGTAGATGGTGATCACCTCTCGACCTCCTCCACGGACCAACAGGACGCGATCCAAGCCTTCCATCAGCACCTCCAGAAACTCCATATCTGAGACACATTGTGGTTAAGGAAGCATAAATGACACCTTGGCCCCATGACCCCTCTTTCACAGTTAGGAGCAATAAAGTGAAGAATTGAAGTGAAAAAAGTGAAAATACTACTGTATAATAAAATTTAGTTGACTTTACCTAATGCTACCTGATATTTGTAAATGATGACTGACTGATCTAAAAGTGATCAGATAAAAATAATCTAAAGTATTTTAACTCTTGGAAACATTTAGTACATGTCGTGTATGTTTGCGTCTTGTGTGTTATGTCTAAAGGGATGGTTTTGAGTGCAGAGCCACTTTCTAACCTGATCTTTGTAAATTGGGGTGAGGTATTTGATTTGCGTTAACCGTCTATTCAGGCAGGCAGGCTACAAACGGAGATAAGGCAGCAACTAGTTAAGCCAATGAGCAGCTAATCTGTGAGAGGATACAGTTCTCGTCCCCTTTCTTGTTCTTGGGTGGACCTGGCATGTTGAGGAGGACCAGGTGTGACTCGCAGGATTTCTTCACCACTACCTCGTTGAGCTTCACGGCCGTGTGCATCCTCCGCACGTTGGAGTGGCTGCTGCATTGAACCAGAAATGTTAGCTATAAAAGCAACTGGGACCACCCTGTCATTTACTTTAGTTTAGGGTTAGCGCGTTATAATGTCAAGAAACCAGCAATCTGCAGAGTGCTCAGGAATCTAACATGCAGCTTGGACACGCGTGCAAACTGAACTGGTGAGTCACTTGTTTAAGTGGAACAGATGATTCTCGCACACAGACAGAGTGACTTCATGCACATGCAGACTGAAAAACAAAAAGTTAACAAAAAGGGACTTACAGATTCTCCCACTCACTAGAGGAAGAGCAAAGACAACAAAATAAAATTGAAGGGCCACTTGATTCGATGGCCATGATCTGTGTGCTGGACAGTTTTAACACATGAAATCATGAATATGCAGGCGAGGGAAATGCTGCTGAACTGGGCACCAGGATACGACAACGTGGGGCAGAAGTACATGGGATGCAATAATAATTTCAAAAATGAAATAGACTGTAGCCATTCACAGCCTTTGGTGACTATTATACCTGAAATGCCATTCATTTGGAGCTGTACTTACGGCTTCATGTTAAACACATCTTTGAGCGGCATGGCTTCTCTGTGTTTGCTCCTCTCGTTCACCAGTTTATCTTTGGTCCAGGTCATATGGACGCGATCCGGCGTGGCGGCTGCAGCTCTGTCGTTCATGGCAGAGTGAGAGGCCGTGTTGCGGTCATGAATCAGCTGGGCCTGAAAATTGGAGGTCAGATGACAAATGCATGTTTTTTTTTAGCAAATTTAGTTTCACAGTGCGTCGATAGTTTTCGAATGTGTCCTTAAATAAAAATGTAGTGCAAATGCAGTGACAGCATCAAAGGCAGGCAGGAAAAGCGAGAATGAAGGACAGATGAAGTGGATGCAAAACTACAGAGACGAAAGAACGTGCAGGAAACATAACTGCATAAATGCAGTGTGACCAATATCTATGCAGACTGGGTACAGTAGGTGAAGTGGATTATTAAAGCCTTGACTTCCTCTGCTGGAAGCGGTTGGGTTTTTAACCGGGATAGAGGGAAAAACAGTGAACTGGCAACAGGATGTGTGAGGCTCATCCCAGAGTTCTGCCTCTCGTAACGGCGCCGATTAAAGTCAGGCAGTCTGGATGAATGGAACACAGCGGTGACAGACCGACAGGCGTGTCTGTGCACGGCTGGCCGTTACCACTCGTCTCTACCTCATCCTTTGGAACACACGGCGCGTTGGGGGAACGGCCGTCGTCACCGGACGACTTCTTCTTCTTTACGGAGCCGCGTGACACGTCTGAGATGCTCTGAATCTGAGCCAGTTGTCCGATCGCCACGCAGGGGGTGGGGGAGAGTTCAAAGGTCAACAATAAGAGCAGAGGCAAGGAGGCAATGCGTGCGTCAGTTCTACAGCAAAACTTTAAACGGGAACAACGGTAGCTCCTGGTGTTTTACCCTTTACCTTACATGTGCTCACAACACCTTTCGTTGGTTTTAATTAAAACGTCTTTGTCGCTTTATTCAACCTGGTAATTTACTATACAGGTTTAGAATGTTTGTGTATATGAGCCAGAATAAGACATGTCCATTAAAGGTAGAGTCATGCACACCACTGTACCTCTCTCTCCCTCTCAGTGCGAGACAGATGCATCTGTTTAATCATTTGGGATCTCTGCTCCATTACCAGCGTCTTCTCATATGTGAAGGCTGAGATGTCACTGTCGTGCTAGAATGGCAGAGAGAACATGTATAAACTCATCTCACCAAGGAATGACATTCAAATAAGGTCACTCTAGGTCACATTATTTGTCCATGACAGTGATAAAATAAAATTCTACTGCCTGTAACATCCATAACTGCCTGCATAAACTAAATGACTTGGAAGATATGGAGTGAATGAATAACTGGAGATGATCTCACCATCTCTACCACCTCCACCACTGCATCCAGTCGCAGCTGATAGAGAAACATCTGAAGATCCTTCTTCATCTGGATGGAGTTGTCATCCATCTGTGCTACTGTGAAGATTCTCATTTTGCACTTCTTCCATACCTACACAAATAAGTCACACGCCACTTCAGTTTTCGTTTCGCCAACATATGGAAATATGATAGTGTTCCTGAGGAGATGGCCTCAGATTAAATGTTTATACAATCACCTATAATGAGCTAAACTGTGATCAGAAATGTGCAATGAGAATTTTATTGCCAATGCTGAATTTGAGGTCATAATCTGTTTCAGTTATAAAGTTTGAACAACTTAGTTGAGGAATTAAAAAGGCTTCATAAAACAATGAAGGTACTGTAAAACCCCTACTTTGTGCTGTCTCAGTAGAAATGGCAGCAGCATGAGCAGTCCGCCATCGTGTACAATCCACCACACGTCAATGGTTCCCTCTGACAGACGCTTCTGGTTACTGGGAAACATGTCGATGTTCTTGGCAACCAGCAAAGCCTGATGTGCTGCCGTTGTCTCTCTCACTGTCTCTACAATAGGGGAAAGATTTAAGGGAATGTTTTTTGTGTACATCACTTCACGCCAAATACTGGTCAAACAAACTGAACTAAATACAAGTCATTTTATTCTGTTGGAACACGGTGTAGTTCACCTATGAAATTCCTCCACGAGGAGGAGTCCTGGGCTTGTTTCCATGCAGCTGGCCAGGCCATCAGTACAGTGTTGTGCTTCATTCCTCCCAGTCCTGCTGACTGGATGAGCAGAGAGAAACCATCTCGCAGGTTGGATGACACCACCACGTGGGAAAAACCCTTGGTCCGTTCTGCAGCCATGGCGGCTCTCAACTTCTACAGCACACAAAAGAAAAGGAGCTGAAGGTTAGACCTACAGCAGAGTAAATGGCCATCCAATAAGTAGCAGTCTGGCCAATATGGTTGATATGTGGAAGTGTCCTTGGGCAGAACTCTGAACCGCCAGTTGCTCCTTGTGCATCGCAGCAGCTGGCATCAGTGTGTGAATGTGAGGGTCAATGAGAAGCTACTATAAAAGGCATTTAGGATCCCTGAAAGGGTGCATAAATGCACTATATAAATAAACTCACCAGGTACATTTTTTGGAATGTACCAAAAAGCTTCCAATAAACATCTATTGTTTGTAAATCTGATAATGATGAATTCAATTCCTTATCAATCTCTTTGCAATAATATTAAATAAAAATGTATGAACCTGCTCTCCGGTTTTGGCATCTTTGCCTCGGGTCATGTACGTGCCCTCGAGGACTGAGCAGACGATGGTCAGCCCCTTCCCCGCTTTGATCTGAGACGTGAAAGACAGGAGACGGGGGTGTTTTATGGCCAGGTCCGGGTTCAGCTTACACAGCACCAGCACTTGAGGCCTGGACAGAGAGAGAGAGAGAGAGAGACAACTGTATGTTACTGGTTACTGACCTGTACCATGAACCACCAGCCAAACACACATTTTAGTACATGCTCACCTCCAGTTCTTGGTGTGCAGTGGTTCCTCCTCTAACCGGAGAAGCGCATAGCGAGCTGCATTCAGGGAAAGGCCTCGGATGCCATCTCCCCACTCCTTAGCTGCCCTGCAAGTAGCAGTTCAAGTCAGAGGGTTTCACAGTTTTTTGGCAGCCTGCAATATTTGTCTACAAAAAGTAACTCAGATTTGTAACTCATCAAGTACTATATATATATATATATATATATATATATATATATATATATATATATATATATATATATATATATAATGTGTGTTTTATAATGAGTGTGACAGTTTACTCTTGAATGCTACTGGTAAACATCTAATGCAGTTTACTTGACCTGAAGCCCCCCCACACTTACCCCCTGTACTCAATGTACTTGTAGATACAGCCAGCTATCACCATGGCAACCAGGGCGTAGAGCCAGGAGGAGATAAACATGAGGGAGACGCACAGACTCATTCCTAAGAAGGACAGGGCCCTACAGGACGCATGTAAACACACACACACACACACACACACACACACACACACACACACACACACACACACACACACACACACACACACACACACACACACACACACACACACCACGCACGCACGCACGCACGCACGCACGCACGCACACAACACACACACACACACACACACACACAGAAACACACACACACACACACACACACACACACAGAAACACATACACACACACACACACGCACACACACACACACGCACGCACACACACACACACACGCACACACACACACACACGCACACACGATGGTTTGAGGGCCAGTTTGGAATACACGCTTAGGTTCGTACAGTATCTCACCAGTGGTAGAATTTAAAACGGGGTCGCCAGTTGGGGGTATGGAGCAATGTTTGAACAGCGCAGGCCAAGTTGACAAATAGATAGCACATGAGGAAGAACCTGAGGACACACACCAGTGACAAATGAATACCTAACCAATACATTTATGCCAACAAGCTGAAAGTAGCAGGCGAAAAGCATGCAGTGTGAGAATGTAGCAGGTTTTTGTATTTACGCACATGGAGAGGATGGGGGCCACAGCATCCAGAGAACCAATGAGGACGCCTATCTCACAGATGGCAACGGTCAGCAGTAGACCCCAGGTGGGCTCGCCGTTAGCCTTCCCACTCCCAAAGACCTGACAAAGGCACACGCAGGGGTTTTCATGCTTTTTATTATCATATACAAAATGAAATAAAGGCACTCTTGCTTTAGCACTGTCATGAACAATAAATAAATCATGTAAGTTATCAGTGCAGTGAAGTTACACTGCTTGTACCACAAAGGAAAACACTGCATAAACAGAGACATCGGACTAGAAACTAAATAACCAACCATTATGATTCAGCGTAAGATGGTTTTCGTAAGTCTCATTAATTCATCACTCACCCTTATTTGAAGTTTAAATATGATTAAAATCAACAATGTAAATTTGGATGCTACAATTAATCCGGTGACAGGCACAAACTTAATGGTTAAAAATATTTGTGCCAACCTGATCCAAAGCAGTCATTTTGTGTTTTGGTGATCTAAGATCACACGGCCGTTAAGACGAGACACATGAGCAACTCTGACCTGTAAAAACGGAATGATGCCATCCCGAGCGATGGCCTGCAACAGTCGAGGGGCACCGGTAAGGCTCTGAAGGGCTGCCCCACAGCAAGAGAAAAAGGAGCCAATCACAATCAACCAGGGTGACGGCCAGGCCAGAGCCCCGATCACTGGGGTCTTCTTCAGTGAGAAACCAAACCTGAAACAACATCCAACAAGTGTGCAGTTCACAAGACGCACTGTGTGTAAATAACATGACCATATACATCATATCACTCAATCTATCCATCTATTTACATATAAATAATGTTTCAAAATGCATTGGGCCCTACTATGAAGAACTAGATTTTCAGCTTTGATCTCTATTAAAACATCTGATCAGCTCTGATTGCACTGCTAGTTTAGAGCTGAATGTTCAGTATCAGCTCTAAACTAGCAGTTCACTCCTCATGAGATGATGAAAAAGCCACTTACTTGTCTCTCAGCACAACACCTTCAATACAAGCTCCGAACAGAACCACACAGGAAATGTCTAAGCAGGATGTTTAGATGAAAATGCATATTTTCAGTTTCATTACACAGCTACATAAAGGAATCTAACAAGAAAACATCACAAAAATCTTAAAGCCAAATGTAGTGCAATTATGTAGTATTTCATGTATATCTGTCTGCTTTAACCATCGACATTACCGGATAAATCACATGTTTAAACACACAGTAGGATACAAATGAAAGAGGTGGTGAGAATAGCCATTATGGTTCCTACTGGAATCGACCTCTGCGCATCTCTTAGATCACCAGATCTATTAGAGCCAGCCATTATACCTGAAAAACACACACGTGTCATAGAAAAGATGTTTCTGGATTAACTAAAAACACCTCCATGTTGTCACTATGACAGGTCTTTTACAAGTGCTGCAGCCTCTCATCTACCTGTGACTGAAGGGAAATATATTCCCACCAGTATAGTGAAGCAGGTGGCGATGTCGTTGAAGACAAATGGCATATCAGTCACATTGACGGAACTCTGGGCTGGTTCTGAAGCCAGGTTTTCCTTCTCTATAAGCATGCCTGCTTTACCATAGTTGCTCCACAGGTTGTCTAACAGACAGAAGAATACACCATCAACTAGACCATTAACTATGTTATTCATAGAAAGGAAAAAAAGGAGTTCCCAGAAAGTGGATCAGTAGCCTTAAGGCTATAGTGACATGATGAGGCACAGGAACGGCGGACATCCCACCGGTTGTGGCTCAGAACCCTTCCTTCCTCACCTTTGATGACCCCACTACGAAGCCCTGGTATGGCCGGTATTTCTGTCAGGTTGTTTAAAGTGAAGTATTCATCGCAGGTGGCGTTGGCATGTTGACCATTGCAGAAGAGGGACGAGAGGCTGGTGGCCACAGTGATGTTGTTCACAACCTCCATCTTTGCACATGTATCAAAAGGTTCATTTTTCAGAGAGCGGTTCCCCAAAAGACAGACACTACAGACAAAGACAGAAGTGTACAGAAGAAGTGACACTGTATTTACATTTTACTGTTGATGCAGTGATTTACAAAACAGACAGCAGTATTTAATTTTAACTAGACACAGGCCAAAATTAAAATGCAGAAATCAAAACGATGTGCGAAAACGATGTCCTGATGAGGGGAAAATCTGAACCCTTGGATTCATCGTCCCAATAAAACTGTATGAGACGTCATAAAAGGATTTACCGAAAAGACATGAATAGGGTGAACTAGTGTCAAAAAGCTGACGGTAAATGTAGCCATTTAATTAAGGCCACAGACTTAAACCAGCTGAATCACACTCTAAAGGTCGTCATCAAAATTAATAATAAAAATTATTAATTGAGAGAACAATTATGAAGGTGCCAATGAATTAAAAACAATAAACTACTCAATTATGGACTGTGTGTTCTAACAGTGTATTAATGAAGGTAGAAGTTTCTACTTTACACAAATGAGAGCAACTCAAAACTTTAAGATCGAGGGTCATCAAGAACATTTGTTATTTAAGCTGTGGCACCAAACAGAACCAATGAATAAAGAAACAATTGACACGTCAAATATTTCTCAGTTTCTTTCTGTTTCTCTGCACAGTGTACACATTTAAACTTGTGTGAGCTATTTAGATACTATTTTAATACTCATTCCTGTGGTGTCAACTCAAGCAAACAAAAAGTATAGCAGTGAGTGCACTCACCTAAAATCAGGGGGTGCGATGAGGGTCTTGATGACTCCTGCATAAGTGGCCAATAAAGAGAGAATCACGCAGGCCAGAAACACTAGAGCCAGTTTGTTCACATACCTGCAGAAGGAAAGGGAAGATGTTTAGTGTATAGAATTAGGAGTGTTAGTGTATGCAAGTAGCCTACATACTTACTTTACTCCTACGAACACTACCAGTGCCATCAGAAACAGGCAGCAGGTGCCATACACGCGCATATTGTTGAACATTGGTTCATTTTCGCTTTCATTAAACACTTTTGCAGTTGGAATAATGTATATCTGAAATTCATCAAACAGCACAACAGACGGGACGTTAGTTTGTCACACTGATACCTACAAACATCCTACCAGGTCAGAAACATACCAGCAGAATCTCTATGGTACCCAGTATGTACATGGATCCAGCAAAGGTGGTGCCCAGGTAGAAACAGAGGCCGACGGCTCCTCCAAACTCTGGACCCAAAGATCTGGAGATCATGTAGTACGACCCACCAGCTTCAAAAGATATCAGTTCAATTCGTTAGAATACATAAAGATATTCCCTATTTCATTCAAAATGCATTTTTGTGTGGTTTATTGGCGCTTAAATGCATCTAAATCATATCTAATCTAAGACATACAGAAACTTGCATATAAAATATTTTTCTGGCATGAGGCAAATTTTTTTTTTTGTTTATTACAGAAATGCTGCTTGTCAGCAAAGAAAGGGTTTCATTTTCTTAGTGTTGTATGATGATGCCATCACCAGAATAATAAATTAAATGTATAGGAACAGTGATGATCAATGAATCACTGAAATGAATGAACGTTGGCATAAAGTAGCAGGAACTATACTATAAACAACAAAGTAAAACCTACATCACAATGACTTCAAAGAGAAGTCTTAACGTAATTGGATTTAATACGAATGCAGATGCGGTGCCCAAGCACAAGAGAGCGGAGAGTACTCCAGAACATGGTTCAGGTCTAATCCACAGCTGTGGTGATGTGATACAAGTTTAAGGTTTTGCTGCGAAAGCAGGTTTAACCCGTTACTATATATTAAAGGGTTCACCTGCTGTATAATTTCCACCAGCACCAAAATAAGATGAAGGATAGAGCACAGATTAACATGTAAATCTAAATTAAGTGTATTAGGTATCGAGTAAACATGAATTATGGTCACAGTAACTCAAACTAAAAAAACAACAACATAAATAAAATAAAAAATATATAATAAAGCATAGAAAATTTCAATATTTTTCAATGGGATTTCTTAATGTACCTGGGACAACACCATTGGTTGCGATGGCACTCATGGATATGGCTGTGAGAAACGTCTGCAGGAACACAAAGACAATGCATTTTATGTTTGGGACAGAAGAAAATAGAGAGGAAACTTCCTTCTATGCAACTGTGAAAATCCAACAGCACGTTCCTACACATTGGGCTTGTGGATCTTCCACGCCCGCCCAGCCCCCCACCACCTCCTACACTGCACCTCGCTCACAACAGCCTGGACACTCTTTTGTCTTGGGGACAAAGAGCCTCACAGCGGCCAAACTTGTGTCTTTCTACAGATCACAAGTCCACGGTCTGTCCGCCTGTCATGGGCTCGGGTTTCTGGTGGAGTTCTGCCCAAGGGCCCGAAGGTCACACACATTCAACTGCCCTCACTGAGTCATTGACACAAGTGCTTTTGGAGTTTGAAAATGCACCTTCATTATTTCCACATAAGCATATTGTTAAAGGTTGATGTAATATTACCTTGTGGACTGTTAGTTGTGTACTTGGGTGCTGGAGCCTATTGGAGCTTGGACATGTTGACGGTCCATCACAGGGCCACACACAGAGGCATAGTCACTATGTTTATTGGTAGCGCAGATAGATGCCACACAGCTTTGAGCATTTTAACCAGCTCTGGACCAAACGGCCACATTAGAGACATGTGGGGAAAGCTGCTATGCTGATTTTATTCTCACACGCAGTCTTCCCACTGTAGCTGCTGCTCTGGCGTGATTATACAATGACATCACAAGACTACTCTTTATAAATGTCATTATGACATCTCCTCCCATCCATGATTTTTAAAAACTGATTAGCATTTTTCTTGTGACGTTAGAACTAAAGTGGTGACTTACAGTATATCTTTGTTTTCAACAGTTGTGCCAGTGGTGGACGCCCCCTTTACACCAGATAATGATTCGCTCACCTTTTCCCATTTAACATTTATTCCTTCAGAACTTTTTTTTTGTCTTCGCTTGTGTCATCAATAAAACAATATAACTTAGATTATATTATAACTTATAACTTAGACAAAGGCTAATCGGATCAAAAGTCATTACTTAAAGTGAAAGTGAGCTTTATTCAATTACATTTTAATTTAAAGTGTGGGGAACTAGGTATCAGCACAATGTCCAAACTGCTTTACTACTGTAAGAGCTTGTCTTTGTTCTCTTATCAACATTTTGTCTAAAACATCAGGGCCAGGACGCGTATATACTGCAAGAGGTTGTTGTGTGGAGATTGCACCAATCATGTCACATGAGTGCTGAGCATTTAAGTTCAAACTGTTCAAACAGTCAGCTCTCTGTTTAGCCATCTGGCACTACTGACGTACAAATTCAGTTTATAAATAAGACAGTAATTATCAGCTTGTTTGAAACTCTTCTGTGGGTTCTCGGTCATTGCTCTGAATGCGATCATTAATCAATCAAAACATACGGCATTTGAAGCAGCATGCATCGATTCAGACGGAGACTTCACATCAGACGTCCCGTACGTCATCGACGCTAAGCTGGGCCGTTGGATGACGTTACTCACGCAGATGCAGCACATGAAGACAACGGCGAAGGACTCCAGGATTCCTGCTGTACCAACGATCCAGGTGAGACGCAGGAAAAGTATCACTCCAAGGATGTTCTGCATGCACGGCAGGTAGACTCCTATGAAGGTTCCCATTGGTGGGATCTGTGGATGAATAGAGGGAGCTTTTAAACTCAATTCCAAAACTGTATCACTGCAGCTAATCTGCATGTGCATCATCCACCCTGAAAGATTCTAAAGGAGGAAGTGAGGACAAACCCACCACGCTGCAAGTATGTTATACATCAAACCCCTCCACTGCTATGACAACCACAGCACAACCTATAGGCTGTGTGATTTACTCTTTCAATGGAAGTCTTAAAAACAATTACTTGCATTCCCGACTGCAGCAGTCAACAGACACCTTAAACAAAGCCAACATAAAAGAAAAATTTAAGGAATCGTCGATTCTGAAATTCAACCATCATTAATTATAACTAAACAACTTTTACCCAAGGACAAAATATATAATTTTTCCTGTGGTGTCTCTTGAGCAGCTCAGTGCAGACACGATGCGGAAGAGAGACGTTTGTGCCAAAATGACCATAAGTTTAGAACACAAACCTGTATGTATAAAATTAGAACATTAAACTAAGATTATGTTTTATTTGTAGAATTGTTTTGTTTTTAAAAAAAAAAAAAAACAACGCTGGAGTGTGAAAACTAGTTGAAAATGTACATGCTCTGAAGTGGTCCTGATGCAGACGCGTGCAGCAGTTAAAACTACAGCACCTTCTTACTTAACAAGCTGAATACAGCACTTTATAAAAAAAGATAATAGCATAACTAATGAGGTGGTTGAGTCTAAAAAACACGCAACAACCTGCTGCCAGATTTTCAGACAAAGCATTTCAGCATCAAAGTATTTAAACAAAAAGTGTTTTTGTAAGTGGCCGCATCACCTACGAGGATGAACCAGGGTTTGGATTTGAAAACACTGCTGTAGGGTAAAATGTTAAAAAAAAAAAAAAAAAAAAAAAAAAAAAGAAAGGACTGAAATTTTGTCTTCTCTGAACATTTTTTATTATTTATAAATGCTTGTGAAATTATATATTTCACAGGACGTTACAGATTAACTCATTCTCATGCAGCGTGTCTGTCTTTGAGTTGTCAGCGAGTGAATAACAACAATGTTCTAAGATTGAATCTGTATCACTCACTTGGACTCTCCTTATCTTCTATAATTATAGTATGCAACCAACTGTAAAACATATAATCACATTCACCTTTACAACCTCCCTGTCCAAAAACCAAATGCAGCTCACGTACCATCTTTTGAGCTACAAATACTTTGTCCTTGGCCGTCTCCAACACACTCCGTCTGCCTGAGGTAGATTTCCAAATCTCCCACATCTTCGTGGTTTTCTTTCTCTTCTTATCCTAGTTTTGTCCACTTCACACTAACTGAAAGTTTTAGTCTCAAGCTTATTTCTGTGCACACTGAAAAAAACAGCACTATTTAGGGGGCGGGTTCTAATAAAACCTCCTCAATGCTTCTACACAGAGTAACAGACCAAAATCTCGATGACTTTTACGCAATTTGGGGTTTACAATCAATAACACAAAGTGCTACAAAGAGCATATTATGAACAATTTGACCGATTTAAATCAATAGCCTGGTTTCATATATTGCTGCAGCAAACGTTGAGAGCAGCCTTGTGGAGCTACAGGGCCCACATTTTTTAAAAAAGCCTTCCTTTTTTCACAGCTTAGTCGATAAATGCATTCAGATTCCATCATGCCCCAACATTACGCAAATTGTAGTCCAAAAATGCTAAATATAAAAACATTATTTTTATGTGAAAGAAAGGAACAAGCAGCTTAAACCTTGTGTTCAGTGTTCAACAGTGTCACAGTGTTTACCAATAGCATGTGGCCTGCAACTACTTGTGCTTCCTCTCTTTTCTGGTAAAGTTTTGGAACTTATATTTGTAGAGGAAAATAATTGGTTTGTGTGTTGTTACCTTATGCTAACACGGCTAACTGGGCTAGCATAAGGGCCTGTTCAAGGGAATCAGCTGACAGAGTTGGAACCAGCAGGACAGTGGACCTGGAGGCCTCAGTTTGACACGTGCAGTCTAATGTATTGCAGAACAAGTCTTCCTTAGGTTTATTCCTTTTCTTTTCCTTTATTCCACTCCTCCCAGTGGACACATTTGACATAACAGACAGTTGTCTTTAATGGAGGGCAATCAAAGTGTGGATGACAACACCTTTAACCTTTTTAAAAAAGGGAGAAACTTAATTCAAGCACTGTCACCTGAAATGGCTGATTTGTAATTTGGCACTATATGCGTAAAATAGATTTAAATGAATTGGACTGGTTGATCCTGAAAAGCTGTGATGTTTAAACGGCAGCATGTGGTTGATAACTGTAAAATAGCCACCACACTAATAGTAAGATGAAATAGCACATACAAAAACAGCATTTTCTTTCCATTGATTACCTGTAAAAATAAAAGCGAGTTTCCCAACTAAGAGCAGGTTCCGCTAACTTATAATTCTAAGCAGAGCAAGTCTGATGCCAAAACCCTCAGTTATATAGTTTACTTATTTAAAGGAGAAGAGAAATGCAAACAGCAATGCAGTTAATTCTCTAGAAACTACATGTTTGACTTTTCTTTTTTAAATTGCCTCGGATTTTATTCCAAATACCAATTAGCAAAGTCAAAGCATCTGCCTACAAACCTGAAAGGCGGAAATAAAGTTTGATAATTATCGTACCACAGCTTACACCTAAAAGCGAAAAAAGCAGAGCAAAGAGGAGAATCCAAGGTGAATGAAGCCTTCATACCGAGACGGTGACCTTCTTGATGCCATCCGCATACTCTGCCTCCTCATGCTCACGAACGCCCTGGGGCAGGTTGGTGTAGTTGGCCAGCTTGTTGAGGAGGGATGACACCATGGGCGTACTGTCCATTTCCTCCTGCAGTGAAAAACACAAGGGAATAATGTTATTTCTTCCTCTCTTAAATTACCAGCAGCTTCAGGTCAACACCTGTCACCTGTCTGTGGATTTACATTACATTACATTACAATACATCATTTTTGTTTCTCAAAACACTTGTAAAATAATAAACTAATTAAAAAACAGGACACTACTGTCAATGTTTTTATGATTGAATAACCTAATGAAAACTTTTGCCCTATGGAGGTAGTACCAGGTTTTTTCCCCAGATTCAAAGTACATTGTGCAAAAGCATCTGAATAGACGTCTTAATTAAACAAAGATGCCTTCTCCTGGCAAATGTTCCAAACAAACTGCATTTGTTCGGTCTCGTTCCAACTGTGCTGTCATGGATTACGCGATTTCACATGCTCCGTGAAGCCTGTAGGGTCTGAGATGTAGCTCTTCGGTTGCTATTTTTGTGAACACCGCGCAGCCTGACGTTGGGTGAATCTGCCAGGACGTCCAGTCCTGGGAAGACTGGCGACACGCTGAAAGCTTGTTTTTAACGCTTTACAGATTGATGAGCCGACACAAATGCTTCTAACCCAGACTGGTGCTCATGTTATTTCTCTTTGTGGCACAGTGAGAAACATCAGGCTTGAACAAATAACTTAAAAGGTGATGTACACGTCAATCAATTTAGACAATGAAATTTCTACTCCATAAAAACGTGATAACACGTTGAAAACATTGGCCAGAACCCCATACTCTACTGTGTTTCGCCCTGACCACCCAACTCAGTCAATGTTTGCAATGAAAAAACACTTGGAACATACAGAGTGTAAGCTGAGAGCGCATAAAACCAGGGACAATTACGATGCAATGAATGCATCATAGATTAATGTATATGCATTCAATTCATTCAATTAAATTTGAGCATGCCATAATGAAAGTCAGAATAATAACAATAACAAAAATAAATTACATTAAATTAATTAAATTAATTTTAATTTAATTTTAATTTTGTGTGTCAGATACACATGATATTATTATTAGTATTTTATATCCGTCAGCATAAGAATTGAATAGATTGTTTTATGCATATGATTTGTTAAGTGAGCGTTTGGAGAAACTGAACATTTTACTTGCCTCAAACAGAGCCATGTTTTGGCCCTCATAATACTGTTCATCGTCATTGTCAGAGTTGATAAATGGAGCAGATTCTCTTTGGCCATCATCATCTATTGGGAAAGACAAAAGAACAAACTGTAAGTCATGGAACATTAATGAGCAGTAGCAGCATGAGAGTACAGCAATAAGACCAGCGGACCTGGGGTATGTTAAGGTTAAAAAAGGTTTTCATGTATTTGCCTTGTTTATTATGCAGAGATGTTCCAGCAGCATAAGTTGTGCTGCTCTTTTGCCTTTGTAAAAAAAATAAAATAACTGTGAAAATTGCTGAAAATACATAATATAAAATAAAATTAATGCTGGGCAAGACTGTGTTAATGCAGTTTGTTTTTATTATTAATATTTGGAAAGTCTGTTGCTCAGTGTCTCTGGCAACACGATGGGTCACTGAAGGACCGGGCTGCCGTTCAGTTCTGCCCGAGATACGCTTCTCAGCCAATCAGAGCCGTTGGGGGCGTGGCCTAAGACCGCTGCAGCGGCTGAGAAAGGTAATTGAGAAAAGGTAAAGTTGTCTGGCGGAGTTCGTTATTACACGCGCACGTACGCACACACGCACACAAACAAATTAATTACTGAATGCTTCTCATGTATTGCGATTAATTACGATTACTCGCAGAAAACTCGTGTGATTACGAATTTTAAATTAATGCCCAGCACTCAATAAAATACAACTTTGTGTGTCTGTGAGCAACAGTTACTGTTGAGTACTCGTTATAGTGACGCATTCGTCAAAGATCCCAGTCACGTAAAACCATCAGGAGGCAGAATGTGCTGTCTGAGTGTTTACCTGTTCTACTGCCTCTGGTTTGTCTCGTTCTACATCAATTCCCAAAAAACTTTAATCTTGGAACACATATACACAACTTCAACTTCAATCATTTCTGATTAATTTTCATTGCACCACAAAAAACATACATGCACATTTTCAATGCTTACCCAGCTGTGTGAGCGAGGCTCACCTTCACGTTTACATTGCTTTTTATTAACTTGCAGAAAAAACTCTAAATAAAATGTCTAATGCAATCATCACGTAAACCAGCAGGTGTCAGTATTATTTCATTTATAAAAGCTGTACTCCAGTTCAGCTCATCAGATACAGGAAGTATCTACAACATATACTCATTAGCCAAATTCCACCTTGTTAGTACAACAGTAGAATTAATAGTAGAGTTGGTTTTTAGTTTTAATTACACAAATGTACCTATAAAGTGGCTAGTGAGTGTACATTTTTATAGGATGTGATTAAATGACTGAGACAAACCACTACACTGGAATGAACTGAGATGTATGCGATAAACATTATTACTGCATTCTACTGTATTCAAAATATGTGTAAAATAGGAGAAGGGCTGGTGACATGGTCACATTATCTAATAAAATAAGGATTTGATTTTTATTCTTCAACAATGCATGAGTCAGCATTTGTAATACCAGTTTGGCCTGCTAGTGTTGTTACTAATTCCATTATGACTACTCTAAATACAAAGAACACACCATGCAGGTCACGGTAAAGGTGTGGAAAGGTTTAATAACCATGATCATCACTAAAAATGTCCATTATTCCAGAAAACTGTTCAATGTATCTTCAGACAATGCAAAGCTATGGGGACATGGTGATCCACCTGAATCTGGCTGGGAAAGAACAACATGACTCAGAGAAGCCCAGAGCCCTACAGTAACTCTGGAGGAGCGGCAGCCACAGCTCAGGAGGGAGTTTCTGTTTACAGCAGTATTAATCATGTTGTGGCAAGCCATGTAGGACATAAAGACATACAACTTACAGTGTACATCACAGCAGTGGCAGAATGGCCCTGTCAAAGTCAAGACCTGAATCCACTTCAGCGCCTGTGGCAAGACTTGAAACACTGCTGTTCTAACGTTCACAGACGCCCTCCATCCATTCTGACTGAGCTCGAGCAATTTCACAAAGGAAAATTGGCAAGAATTCTAGTCTAGATGTGAAAAGCTGGTATAGACTTGCTCAAAAGGTGTAGCTGGTGATTCTACCAAGTCTCAACTGCACCTAGGCATATTTCACTTCCCAACTATGTACCATGTGGGTTGGTCCATCACATGAAGTTCACAAAATACATGGGGAAAATGAAGAAAGGTTCAAGCAGTATAAAGACTTTAGTTGGACTCTACTCCTAATTAAGTGCAATAAACCTACATGACATTATATACCTTTATGTCTCAACATTTATTGCTGTAATTAGGTTTCATTGTGGCACTTAAGGTCGGATAACTTGAAAAATATTTCTACCCAATTTAATTTAAACTAAAATCTGAAAACTAACTAACTAACTGACTGTCTAACAGTTTAGGACATGATCATTGTGGCCCATGATATTCTTCAGACTTCTACTTCTTCTCTAATTCGGTTATAATAAAATGAACAAAATGTCATGTTATAGTTATATTTTGGAAAAAATAGGACAAAGCAGTTTGTCCTTTCCTCTGGTTCAGTGCCAAACTGGTTCCATCAGATGTCAGCACAAGGCAAGCTGCGTCTACTGGTTGTTAGTCCATCAACACCAAGACCTTACATAGCAGCATCATTAGCATTATGTTTGCTGTAATCTTGCCAGAGGTGCCAGTAAAAACTTCAATGTCAGCTTTGTACCTCGATAATTAAGGTAATTATAGGTGTTTTAAGTTTAAAGCCCAATTATTGTAAATGCTCCAAAAATGTAAAGACTTTGTATCTGCAAAGATATTCATGCTACAGGGCTAAAGTTTGGGATTCAGGCATCACCTTATACAGCTTATAGCTTTCTTTGATATTGACCTTGGCTCCTTTGGTTAATTTCAGAAATTTAGAATTAAATTAAAAAAAGATAAAAGGGACCTAAGGAGAGAACCACTGTAGGGCAATAAAACACAGTCTTTCTAATGTCAAAGTTTCAAGACTTCCTAACTATTAGGTTTGATTTTTAGGGGTGTCTGCGAAAATACATAATGACAAAGGGGAAACTCACTGTTGTACAAAACCTCATTTCACCTAAACACAAAAACAAAAGCAAAGTCAAAGCACCCTTTCACAAAACACAATGACACAGAACGGGCCACTCCTCAAAGGGAATAATGCCATTTTGACATCCTTTGCCAAAATACTTCCCAACTCAAATTCCCATTCATGAATGGTTGTGTAAATGCTATGATTGCTACCATAGAAGCAGACAGACCTGCTGACTAGTGCTATACTTGACACTGGTGATGGGATAGCATTAATACGATCGATGAGATCTGCTTTACAATGTGCACGTATCAAACACTGTAAATGTTCATTTTCATTCACGCTTGTTTTCAGACAGCGTTAAATTAACTGAACACAATTTCACTGTTACAGCCACAAAAACCACAGTCTAAGCAATAAAATGGAGCAGGTTGAAGCATAATGCAATGGAAAGGTATTAAGTTACTGTTTCCATAGATAGTTTGTTTATTCAGCACTCTGTGTGTGTGTGTGTTTTTGAGCAGGGTATAATAATGAAACTTAGTTGTTTGAAAGCAATTAAAGTTTATCAACATTTAGTTATAGTTATTTTAGTTGTGATTTTGCTCAGCTTCAGAGAGGTTAATCATTCTGGGTTTAACTGTACGCCCATTATGACTGGAGTCACATTCAGCCTAGCGTAACACTGTGACTGCAGGATTAACAAACAACTTAAGTGTCCAGCTGAGCATCCTCACTGCATATCTCAGCACTGAGATCACAGGCTCCAAGCACCATGCAGTAAATACTGGCGAGTGGAACAAATCGCACCGCTGCATCTCCGATGTACTGATTTCACCTGCATGTGCACACAGCTCACATGCTCTTTGAAGGAGGCGTGGAATTTAACAAGTGCCACCACTTGGCAGGTGCCTGTAAAGCCTGCTGCGACTGCCTGTTTAAACGGCCACGCAGACATGAGCGCAGGCAGATGCTCCAGCACTTTTACATTACTGAGCGTCACTCGTGACTATGTCATGAGCAACACACCTGCATGGACCACGCGCTGACCACTTTTAGCATCTTTGATTCCTCAGCTCATGTGAAACCAGCACTTACTGAAAAACTGTGCATGCTCTGGCAAGTACTTAACAAACAAGCAATGCATGTACAGCATATAATCTGATGTTGATAACAAGCAAGCCAGTTCAAGATTAGTTGAAGAGGTGTAAAATAAAAAATATTTGAATCTAGTAAAAACAACAATGAATAGAAAGGCTGCCATGAAATAACACTTACTACTTAATGTCAACAATTACTGGTGATAAAACCAAAATAAGCTTCGGCCTCGCTACAAAGACATACAACACATAGATGTCAAACAACTAAGAACGCACACACAAAATGACCACAAAGAACAGTTAAACATCCACTAAATGGAGACACAACAAACCAAACAAAACCAAAGTGACCAAGGGCAAAGTTGAGTTGTCAAAGGCTCCAAATACAGGCTAGAGTGTGGATGGAGTCTAGATCTAGATGAGCGAGCCTTCCACTGATCTCCACAGGAAGGTGAGGCGATCGCACCCACATGGACGCTGCAGCTGAGGCACATGACAATTACAACACCAGGGCGACACTCAGCAGAAGCTTGAGGTGCAGCTTCACAGATAGAATAACCATCAGAACGGGGGTGCGGCTGAGCAGGAGCCTCAAAGGTGCTCCCTCAGGTGGAGGAAGCAGAACACGAGGAAGCCGAGCGAGGACGCGTCAGTGCCGCGGCCGCTGGGCCTCGTTTGCCTGGTAATTAGCCCCGCAGCTCATAAACAGGCGCCTTCCTGTGCTACAGGCAGTGCCCTTTGAATTGCTGCTTTCCTCCTACATTCCAAAGGCGTAATTGCCTCCCAATGAGTCACTAAACATTTTCAAAATAAAAGCTCAATAAAGAGCATGATGGGTGAAACTGCGTGCGCAGTGAGTAGTTGTTATTTCAGACACAGCCCTGAACCACAGTGAAGCAAAAACCCTAAACATTAATCAGGGCAGTGCTGATGCAAGCGTCCAACAGGTTGTAGCTGGCTGAACAGTGGTGAACTTTAAAACGTGGTGCTGTGATGTGAAGTGTGTGTCTGCTGTTACACGTAGCTTAGCATTGGTTGATACACAAACACGGTGTATCAAACTTACTATTTTGACCCTTAATCGTCACTGTTTATGTCTTCCAGTCCCCACATGATCAGTCTAATAAGACAACATTAGATGTGACTGCGCATGCGGACATGTCTTGTGCTGTGCTCTCACCTGAAGGACTCTCCTGCAGGTTCTCCTCGTCTTTTTCCCCAAAGATTCTGCCCAGACTGACGGCTCTGCCGCCTCCGGCCGCAGCCACGCTGCCCCCGCCGTCCTCCGCGTCCTCCACCGGGACTACGGTGAAGCTGGTGGGCATCTTGGACGTTTGCGCGCCCTCAAGGAAGTCTGAGGTCCCCGGAGAGGACGAGGACGGGGCGCAGTGTTGACTTTCACAGAGCAGAGCATCTAAAGGAAGACGTTGAACCAACAAAGCCCCATTCGGGCGCCGGTGACAAAGCGCGAGTGTTCAGTCAGAGCACAACATGGCCCTCGCTCCAGCTTGTTTCCTTTCTGTTGGTAACATGATCCGGCAGCCTGTGCACGAGGAAGGCAAAAGTCCTCCAGTGAAACTCCTCAGACTCCCTCCCTCCCTTTCCCTCCTTTCCCTCCCTTTCTCCCCCGCGCCAAGGCTACTGCGCCACGTGACCGTCTATTTACCGTGTGAAGCGGGCGGCAGTCCGTACATGGAGAAGGCTGAAGCTCCTCCCACCGCCCTGACCGCCCCTCACGTACACATTCACACTTCCTATAGACTCTAGAAACTGTGAAACAATCCAAACTATCTCCAAAATTCCATCTGAAAAACCCCACGTGTCAGGAAGTGAGGCGAGAACCCGTTCCTCCTGTTCTTTTGTGTTATTGTGTCATTTGCGTCATTCCCTCTGTCTTCAGCCTGATATTCGCCGTCCGTCTTCCTCCAGGTAGCTAGAGAGGGTGTTACCTGTGGCCCGGTGCATGATGGGTAGTTTTGAACTCCCGACGTGCAGCACACAACGACACCGCTTGTTTCAGCGTGAACACATTGTGTCAGCAAAGGAAACACCTCGAAAACCTTGAGACAGTAAAACGCTCTGTATTCTGAGAACCTACGTTACAAAGGAGACACAGGGGAAAAAGTCTCAGCCTTGAAATACAATGGAGGAAAGTTAGACTACTTCAGAAAATCTGGTAAACACAGTTTAAGCTGGCGATACAGCAAATTATTATTTCTTTCCATTTCAGCTGATAAGAATCCGACCAAAGGTTTGAAATAAGTATAGAAGGTACACATAAATATCTTTTATAGCCATGAACATTTATGAAAATGTATTTATTTTTATTATTTCTCTGAGGATAACTGACTTTTATTGTGTGTTGTTGATGTGTTATGTAGGAAATAGGTACTTTTCTAAGTTTTTAAATTATAGTTTCTCTCTACACACACTAACTTAGCTATATATATATATAGCTTTATATAGCTGTAGCTAAACTACGTAGCTTCATCTGACTCTACATGAGAATAATATCAAAGATAAACGTCAGTCAAGTCATTGCCTTTAGTGACTTTACTTTAGTAATAATACTGCAACTCAGTTTGGGACTAAACATAAGTACATAGAAATGTTATTTAACCAAACCAAATAAAAGTCTTCTCCAGTTCCGACAGTTTTTTCCGGTGTCTGTAGAAACTCTTACTTTAGAACCAGACGCCAGCTCATCTGAAACCTGAATGTTGAACTTCGAGGTTGTCGCAGTGCTCCAGCATATCCGTTTGACCAGGCGGCACCCAATGATGACGACAGCAGCTCAAATCGAGAGGTCGACCCGAGTCCAGGTGAGAGAGGCCCCCAGGAAAATGGCCCCGCACTGGTCTCAAACTAACTGTTATTCTCAGAATCCCAGCTGACAAACAGCTGAGTTTGTCAAACAGATTTCATCATTCAAAAACACTGCCCAGGCGTCTGTCCAGACGAACAGACGACAGCAGTAGTAAAATGAATGATTCCTTTAGTGTTTTATTTCGTTTAGCTCTGCAAATAGAGCTATTTATATTTGCTTTGACAATAATAATACAAATGCAATAAACACTATAAATGTACAAATCACATTATTTCACACGCAAGTAACTGAATTTTTCCGCTGTGGGATCAAGAAAGTCTGTCTGCCTGCCTGCCTGTCTGCCTGCCTGCCTGCCTGCCTGCCTGCCTGCCTGCCTGCCTGCCTGTCTGTCTGTCTGTCTGTCTGTCTGTCTGTCTGTCTCTGCCTGCCTGTCTGTCTGTCTGTCTGCCTGTCTGTCTGTCTGTCTGTCTGTCTGTCTGTCTGTCTGTCTGTCTGTCTCTGCCTGCCTGTCTGTCTGTCTGCCTGCCTGCCTGCCTGTCTGTGTGACTGTCAGCAGAGGGCGCTGCAGTCTAAGTTTGGAGACACCTCAGCTTTTTTATTTTCATGACTATTTACATTGCAGATTCTCACAGAACTATGAATGTACACAATGGAGTAATGTAGTGAAGAAGAAAGTGTAAAATAGCTTTGATTTGATTTTTTTGCCTTAATGGGGTGATGAAAACAAAGAAAAGTTTTGAAATGAGACCCTATTTCCAAATATTTTATTAATATTTAATATTTTTGACTGCTAGCGCACATGTGTGTGCGCGTGCGTGCGTGCGTGCGTGCGTGCGTGTGTGTGTGTGTGTGCGTGTGTGTGTGTGTGTGTGTGTGTGTGCGTGCGTGCGTGTGTGCGTGTGTGCGTGTGTGTGTGTGTGTGTGTGTGTGCGTGCGTGTGTGCGTGCGTGCGTGCGTGCGTGTGTGTGTGTGTGTGTGTGTGTGTGTGTGTGTGTGTGTGTGTGTGCGTGCGTGTGTGCGTGCGTGCGTGTGTGTATTGTAGTTGCTTGTCATTGGTGTGATATCATGTGGCCCATGACTGAACTAATGCAGCTTCACCTCCCTGCACAAAACTGCCATTTTATCCTCCTCAGACGGCTTAAGTGTGAAAATTGAAAAAAAGTCAGCGAGGGAGGTGAACTCAAATCCCTTCAGCAAACAGCAAAAAGGTCAGTGCTGACGCAGACCCGGGTGCAGACTCCCACCTTCAATACTATATTCTTAAGTGGCTAGATTCTATTTGCAGCATTTCTACCTGTTTACTGACTCACCCTCTCTGCCTGCACAAACATACTGGAGGGTTTGGATGCACTCGCGCGTCATCACACAGGATACAGTTCAACTGCCTGCGCCGTTCGATCCCAAAACATAACATCAGCGTTGCTCTGTCAGTCAATAATACAGATATTACCTGAGTTGAGAATACGACTTCAAATTAAGAGTTAATAATGGCTGGCAAACGAGTCCCAGTGCTTTGTTTGAACAAGCAAGAATGGAGAGGTTACTTGAAATTGCATATTAAAATTAAAGTCATTCCAGAGTCAAATTGAACTTTATAGTGATCTGTAGAATGGTATATCACTAGAGAATCAATTTGAATTAGTCTCATTATAAAAATTATGTTTTTGTGTTTTGCTCAAAAAGTCTACCAATATTTAAATGCAATAATAATATTTTTTCTATTTTTTGTTTTTACCCATTTTACCCAGCTTTTATATATTAATATATTAGAACTTTAGACAGTTTAATATTTTACTGTAGATCATGTACAAAACCAGCTTAACTGCAGTGACTTATCAGAATTGTTAAAGTTAGCAAAGCAGCCAGACGACAACACCTTGAACTAGCTTTAACTTGAGTTCATTAGTTTTCATATCTAACAGTCAGCTTCCCCTTGTGCACGTTACCCACTTCATTTAAATAGCTTACTGTGTATGTTTTTAAAGAGACCAAGTTTTATGCATGTTAGACGCTCATTCTAGAAAAAACAGAAACATTTTAAAACGCTTCTGCTCCTCTTCTGTATTACATAATATGGCGAACTCATACAGAGCTCGTGTTGTCCCCATTGACCATTATTTTTAGAAATAACTAAATGCAAAAAAATTAATGAATTTCTATTAAAACGTAATAAGGTGTGTGCTCAGCCAGCCATAAGCGACAGGAGGGCACCACGGCGAGTGCGGACAGCAGTCAGACAACTATTTTTGCTACGGTTCAAGCGGAAAAGTCTGAGGGGGATTCTGTGGTGGACGGGACCAACAGCAGTGGAGCAGGGAGTGAGAGGAAGGTCTGTGACTCTTGTGGGACTGTGGGAACAGTGACCCTGCGCCACACTCTGCTGGCACTGGAGGTCTGCGTGTGGGTTTCCCACAAAATAGTGCGAGAGGGAGAAGCCAAAGCCATAAATTTGACTTTGGGATCAGCGTGTGTGTGAGTGTGTTTGGCAGGTCAGAGATGTGGAGCTCTGGGAGGTCAAAACCCACGGCTTTCAGCTGCAGACAGACCGCTCCTTGAGTGTCCTACGGTCCCTTGAGGAGAGTGGACGAGTCCGAAGAAGTGCATGAAAGGTCTGTAGATGGGAGATGAACAGCAGCAACAGCACAGTGTGGACTGGGATGAAAGGAGAAGAGGGCGAATGGCTGCCTCCACCTCGTCCTGTACGACGAGTAACCACAACATGATGGAATAGGAAAATATACTGGAACATATTTAGAAGCACAACTGGCAGCGCTTGTAGGTTGGTACCTACTGTGTGCTGCAGTGCAGGCGAAAAGCATGCAAAACAGGAGAGTTCATGATTGAGGAGTTCAAAGCTTTGAACCCTGACCCTGAAGGGGTCACGCTCCAGTGAAGACAGTCGCTGAGCCCAGCTGGAAGCAGCTGGAACACTAATGAGACAAACATTCAGTTCAGGTCACATCCATTAATGAAAAGATCTGTGCTGTGTTTGAGTGTCGCCAAGTATTTGAAAAAGCAGAATCTCCTCACCTCCACAACTGTACAGTAGACAACTGCTCTAGATGACTGGTGAGGCACATACCACACGACAGCAACCACTTCCAGTGGCTCAGCATCAAAATGCAGCTGGACCTTTATTGGGAGGTTTCCATTACGTTGACCTGCTCTGTGCTAAAATGGCTGCATTGTTGACATTTAAAAAATGCGTTTAGTTAAGTTAACAAACTTCTATTAGGTTAAATAAACCATCACTTGACTAAATATGAGTTTGGGAGAAGTGTCATGAGAAAGTGGAATAAAAACAGGCCACGGTTATAAATACTGTGCTGCTCGACCCACAGAGAAGCCAGCAGTGGGCAGATGATTAGCATGTGCCTCCACCAAAACACAGCTGCTATGCTGCAATAATAATGTCTGAATCTATGAGTGGAGGCCTGAGAGGATGGAGTCCAACCACACAATCAAACGCCAGTGTACACACACGCACACACACACACACACGCACACACACACGCACGCACGCACGCACACATACACACGCACGCATGCACACATACACACGCACGCACGCACACATACACACACAGGCATGCACACACACACACGCTAACACACACGCACACACACACACACACACACACGCACGCACGCACACATACGCACGCACGCATGCACACATACGCACGCACACATACACACACACGCACGCACACATACGCACACACACACACACACGCTAACACGCACGCACACACACACGCACACACACACACTCTTTCTCTCTCACACACACACACACACACACACACACACACACACACACACACACACACACAAACACAAACACACACACGCTGCTTCCTTCGCGTCCCCTCTGTGATCATTAGCCCACATATGGTGTGTGTGTGTGTGTGTGTGTGTGTGTGCGTGCGTGCGTGCGTGCGTGCGTGCGTGCGTGCGCGTGCGTGTGTGTGTGTGTGTGTGTGTCCACCCAGGAGTTAAGCGTCTGAGGCTGTGAAGCGTGATTGCGTGAGCCAGATTTAGAAAACGGCTTCAAACGGACTCACTGACAACTGCACATTCAGCTGCGGAGGTGCGTTCGGGTGCGCACGTTCATATACGTCTGAGCGCCTCTCGGCCACGGCCAGCTGCCGTCCAAAAGGCCAAACATACTTCTGGAAGCCTCAAAATTGCTACGTGTGTGATGTTTCTGTGTCCTTCTGACCAATACACACAATCAAAAAGGTTTTATCTCTAAAACTGGCAACGTGTTCTTAGACTTACACAAACACCAGCCATGACTATTTATTCACCGGTTATGAAAAGACTCGTACGCACCCCACAGCTAAATGTTACAGTGTCCTAGACCTGTAACTAGCATACATTAAGGAACCGTGAGATGACAGTTGTGCCAGAAGAACAGAAGCAGAGCAGACGAGAGGCTCAGAGCATCTGGACCTGATGCACTGCTCTGAATCTGAATGTACTGTAGCTCAGGGGACGGTGGAGCCCTTTAACCAGGTAGGAGCCCAGCCTAGGATGCCAGGTTCACTGGGCTGTGCAGCACATAAAGGTCAAAGGTCGCTTTCCTTGGTTGTCAGGGACCCAGAATGCCCTGTAACACACCTGGGCCTCCTTAAATACAGCATACGAGTATTTGTACTCATATATTCATATTTATAGTACGAGTATAAATACTCAGACCAAAGTCACGCATGACAGAGGTGCTACATTACACAGTAAATGGTTCGATGCTGCTCTGCAATGCATTTTGTATAGTGATCCTATCGTATTATTAGTAAAGAGCAAAGCATTGTTTGCCCATTCACTTTCATGGCGACCTGAGATGAGCAGCGTTACCTGTTTCCTGTCTCCAGCCTCTGCAGCGTCCGTGGGATTTCTCTGTTTCACACGGTTGTTAAGGTCAATGCTTCCTGGAAACAAAAGGACGACCTCCACACTTGGCTGCATATTTTAATTGTATTTGACTGGAAGAATGTTTGATTGTCCTCTCCTGCATGAACTGCACCCTCAGCACTTTTTCATGTTGTACCTAGGATGCGATACAGCTTGGAAGTCATTTAAAACATTGTTTGATGAAATGCTGAAATGTTTCTTGATAAGAAACCGCCGCCTTGGCCTGATTGACAGCCTGGTTTACTGACTGAAAAGCCTGCTGTGAGGGGCTGTTTGTCTGAGTCCCACCGACGACTCAAAGCAGCGTCACGCTGCTGCAGAGCTGCTGGTGCCTGCTCTGATGTGGCTACGCTTATGATTGGCCTGCTGGTGTTTGACTGACAGGCCGCTGAGGCGCCCGCCTCTGCAACAGCACTCTGTGAGTTTTGACAGCACTGCGATGCTTGGCCTTTTTCTCAGGGAGACCGGACCCAAACACGTGTGGGTTACGTACATTCAGTAACACACATCAAATCCACTTTAAATACACAGAGCGCATGAAACCAGTTTCAAATGCCCAAAAAAATAAATGGTACCGTGTCAGAATTACAAACAGGCGTATTTTGGTTTGATCTCATGCTCGCGCTCAGTTACTTAAAGTGCAGTCTGCATGTGGCTCTAAGTGGGACTGACTGATGGGGACAACTCAGCCTTTTCAGATTCATCACATCCGTTCTCTGGCAGGAAAAGGAGCGGAAATGCGCCACAGGAAGTTGGGAAACAGAAGTCAACAAAACACAGAGGCCGTCTTTGTCCGTCCCGATGCTGGCACAGCGTGTGGGCCTGAGCACCAGCACCAGTTACCCCCACACACTGGGATCGCTTTAAAACGGGAAATCACCTACAAGGAGAACTGTCCTTAAAAGACAAGCTTAGAAATATAGGATCCGATTCCCTAAAAATACTGTTAAATCCAAACATCTTGGCATTCGACTTTCACATTACAGTTAACAGTCCATTTCTCTGTCTTCTTTGCTCTCTCCTTTGTCCGTTACTACCAGTCTGTGATAACATGTCTCTGGACATGAAACTGGCAGCTTTCGCTTCCCACACAATTCCTGGAAACAGCTTCCGCCTAAAAAGTTTGATCTGCAGCTGAATTTGAGATGTTGTTGAAATGTTAATGCCCAAATTCCTTGGGCTTTGTGGAAGCTATAGGGACTGATTCTAAAATAGTGTGGTCACTCTACCATATGTCTGAAACCATATGTCTGCAAAAGCTGAAACAAGTGTAACGTAAGACAGTGTGAACCTAGGGAGCACGTTCCAGCATGTAACTCGTAGCGTTTTCTGAAAAAAACATTGTGAAATAGCAAAATAAACATAACTGATTGAATTCTCATTCATATAATAACAGAACAACATTTTTATCTCCAAGTATTTTATTTGAACCTCTTCTTCCACATTCCTGGCCAGCCAGGGCACATTTGTATAAATCTATTACAAAAGCTGGGAAAAGCTGCATGAGATAAAACAATATATTACATACATATTTACAAACAAATACAGTAAACCTATGAGGGAATGAGTTGTTTATAATGAAATAAAAGCTTGAATGATGACTACAGTATAGGATTTGCAAGCAGAAGCAGTTAATTTGTATTTCTGTTGACCATTAGACATTGTTTGGTACATCATTCAGCATTATGCACAAAAATATGTACAAAAATATACAATCTGTACTGTATACTAGCTGCAGGGTTATTATGCTGTGACTAAAAGGAAGGAAATGAAGAAAGGATCATTGGAATATTATAAAAATAGCAAAAATAAAAACCCCAAAAAACACTTTTAAATCAAACCTGTACTGTCATTCATCATTGGACCGGACAGTATTACTGTGAAACAGTTTGGCTGCTTTAGGTAAAGGGGATGTTGGTATTGGGTGGTTGGGATCATGGAAAGTCGCCCATAAGCAACACAAGAAAAACCTGAGGAGATCAAAATCAATACCTCTCAAGTTCAGGCGTCTGTGATGTGAGTTCAAGGTTAAAAGTGGCAACAACACGGACAAATGGGCAACACGTTCCCAACGGACATGTGTCCACCAGGTTAGGAACCACCAGAAAGGTAACACACAATAACCCCTGACTAACTGTCAGCAGGTAAAGTATCAAAGCGAGCACAGAGTCCGTGTTTAGCTTCTGTAACATGAGCTGCAGTTTGATGCTACTGAGAGGCCTCTGGTGCTTTCCTACTGTACCTACTGTGTAGAGAGAGACGAGTCCAGTACTTTGCTCATGACTGTGGCTGATAAGATTTAGTCTCAGTTGTAAATTCACCTTGTGCCACTGGTTTCTCACCATCACAACTGGAAACTGCATATGTGCCACAGAAGAATGTAAAAAAACAGCCAACTGCAGTCAATTCCATACATTCTGCATATTCGATAAGGTGTCCAGGCTTCAACGCTTTATGTTCAATGTGATGATCATCTGTGCAGTAGAGTATAACTTTATTTTAAAGGGTAAATGCAAACTATCCCCAAATTCAAACTGATGCCAATAAAAACCTTATAGGTGTCATGCACGGACAGCACGGAAGGATAACGGCATCTTTGCAGCGTCACCCAATATCATCAGCTTATTGTCTACACATTCACTGGTGAACCTAGAATGCCAGAATAATATGAAGTTATGAAAAACAGCTAGAGTGGTACTGCAGTTGGTTGGAGTACGACAAACTCAAGTTTAGGAGACAAAAGTTAAAGAAAGGTAAGTATATTTTGCCAATAAGAGCTGTACCCCAGGCTATAATGACATACAACATACGCAGGCATGTCATAATTGTGGTCAGCTGTGAAAACATGTCTGAATCCATTTTTCAACAGCCACTCGTTGCTAAGCCTCTCTTGTGCAGTGATGCGCTGAGTAACAAGCTTAACTTGGAAACCTTGAGAAAAGTCCCGCTTCACATCTAGTGTCTGAGGTTGAATGGCTGAATTATTTACTGTGCGGATGAATGTAATGATGGTTCTTAAAATCCTAATGAATGGGTCCACTGGATGAAAGTGGCCGTGTTGGATGGGACGCTGCCCTTCGAGGGCGGTTTTTCAGATGACTGCGAACACTCTGAAGGCCTTTCCTCCCGTTGGGTTCAGTAGACTAGAGGAACGAGGGGGGGGGGTTAATGTAGATCAGCCTTTGACCGGAAATATGTGAAAATATCATTTAAACAACTGACACTAAATAAGCTTCACCCTGATCACAAACAACAAGTATTTAATATATAGAATATATATGGGGGCTATATAGAATAGTTAGTTGAATCAAGTTTAGTTCATTTATTTGAATTTGTTTTTGGAGCACGTTTCAGGAAGTAAATAAGGAAGCAGGTTTAACCAAAGCATCCTTGATTATTGTGGTCCTGTTTTTTACCCAATTTCACAATAACTTTGCTTAATAAATGATTTACATGAATTCATTTCATGTTGCAGCCAAACTCCAGGCCACTAGATGGGAGTGTGTGAACGTACTGTCTAGCTGGTGCATTCAATAACCTCTGTAGTTGTACCTCTCTGATGTGATGCTGTTGTGGTGGCTCCCAGTGTACTGCCTCCTTCTGTCCACCGGCATTACGTCCAGGTAGCCTCCGGACTCGTTCAGGATCACGCCAGCGTGAATCGCGGCTCGGCAGATACCGGATTTCTGCAGGAAATGGACCAGTAGGTAACGTCACTGTGCTAGTTCAAATTATAGAGTACACTCAGTTCTCTGATCAACAAAACACTGGGATGAGTTGTTTAGCAGGGATCTACATACATCATAAACCATGGTTGATAAAAATGAGAGGGTTTATTTTAGAAAACGCGAGGACTCACATCTGAGTAATAGTTTGTCCCTATGACTCGGGCTCCACTCACATGCAAACAGTTCCTGGGACAATACAATCTAGAGAAAAAGGAGACGGTGTGAGTTCAGAGGCCACTGTTGAGTGTGTCTGTGGCTCAGCCCCTGAAATAACAACCAGCCTCAAGGCCAACGTCACCTGGGGCAGTGTCGCACAGGCTTCTTGAACGGGCAGAACTGCGCCACGGTGGTGTCACATGTCACTGCCTTAACTGGGAGACACAACACAGCACGATGAGTGATGGCGCTCATAAATACATGGCATCTGTTGTTCGAGTAAGAAACGATGCTGCTCACCAGGAACGGACTCGACCTTAAAAGAATTGGCACTTCTGTTTTTCCTGTTAAACAGTTATAGTCAGTGGTGCCCAGTCATTCATTGCCTGCTGTATAAATGACAGGAGCCACTAAGCAGAGACGGACACACACCCAATGGACTGAATCCCATTCTTGTATGATTTGGTGAACTGCTGTTTTCGGCCCAGTCGGGTCACGTCCAGCCATCCTCCATCGTTGTCTAGAACCCCAGAGTGTAGACCAGCTGTGCACACACTGGACTGCTGCAGGGAACACAAACACAACTGATGGAGGACGCGCAGGCGGTCTTTCGCTAGCGATGCACATGCGGATGCTCTCATATCCCTGTCCAGTGTTCACGAGTGAAAGCTTTAAACTATGCGCTCATTTACACCTACATTCAGTCAGTCAAAGTGTCCCCCTAGTGTTAGACTGTACTGTATAGTAGCATACAATGCAAGTAAGTGATTATTTACCATGTCGTAATATCCCGTCCCGACTAATTTACCAGGTCTGTCAAGACATCCAGGTGGACACTCGTATCTGAGGACGGCAACAGCAACAGAGTCGTTTTTCATGATCAATAATAAATGATAATCAGCTGAAGAGCACACACATATGATGAGATCATGCAGCCTTTGGCCAGTATTTACCTGTTACAGGTTGTTCCCTTGCATCGATCTCTGAGTTTAGTGTCACAGTCGACCTGCTGGCCTGAAATAACGAACGCTAGCGGTCAACTTCTCACATGCTCGCTGTAATGCAGGTAATGTAAGGTTTACATGGAGCGTTATTCAGAGCGCTGCTTACACATCTGCTCTGCACTGACAACCCGGGCTCTCTCCAGGCTTTCAGTGGGCGCCGGCTCTGGTGACTGGGCCACAGCTTCGGCTTCGGGCTCGATGTAGTTGCTCTCCTGCGCCTCAGGAGCCGGACGCGGAGCCACGCCCCCTTCTGGAAGACAGAGGGTGCAGGTTGCGCCCAGGTTCAGTGAAACGCGCAGCGTGACGCAGACTCACCTCTGTAGCACAGGTTGTCCCTGCAGCCTCCGGCGTAGCTGGCTGGGCAGGCGGAGCAGGGGCGGCCATACTTGTAGGGGGCGTGACCCCACCAGTTGCCCCTGACAAGAACACGCGCTCACGTCAGCTTCTGTTTTATGCCACAGCAACAGCACCGGCTCCACCGGGCTTCAGCCGCAAATCATAGCAAGCGATGGTGTAACTATATCCAGTGGGTACGTCACAAACTCACGGTGGAGAGTAGTTGCAGACTAAATACACAGCTTTGGCCCAAATCATTCCCCAAACGTTCATGTTGTAACACACATTTATGGCACAGCCAATACGACTGCTGGTGGCCCACACCAGCTGGAAGGAGAAAGAAAACAGCAAATAATGAGTGATCCCTCATCCTTCTTGGAACCTGGTGTAAAATGTTGAAATGTTTCAAACCACTGAACCTGAGTGTAGTGAGTGCACACGGGTCCTGAACACCTGAAGGGGCAGTGTGGGTTACACTCCTGGGAATAGGGGTAGCTGTAGTAGCGCACCTCGTCATACCAGGCCTGGACGTGGTAGGAAGGAGGACGGTCCCTGAAATGACAGGGGTTCATATAAGAAATAATCACGCGCTGCACGCGTCAACAGCAAACGGCTGCATTCTCACACAAAGCCTGAATTCCAACCTAAAACATACTTTTAAACACACACCTGCCCCAGTGGGCTCCAAGGTTCTGTCCTATCTGCGTCAACATGTGGCTGGGTCCATGTTCCCATCGGCAGGAGTGAGCCCAGTGCTCGGCGCTCCTCTCTAAGTCCTGATCCCACACCTGAAACACAGAGGCTCCAACGTCAGCGGCGTTCCTTCTGTCAGACAAAGGCTCTGTTAGGTTCTAGCAGCATGAAGCGTGTGTGAGAGGCGTCCGCAGACCCCAGGTTTACTGTGCAGGAGGTCCATCACGCGTGGCATGAAGTAAAATGCATCGACGCACACGTATGTGACTGGACCATAAGCATAGACACGTTGTAGGCTTCTCACACACAAAGACACACACACACTGGCTTATCCAGACACACAACCATAACAGCGATAGGGTGAACACAAAGGTGTCGCTTCACCGCTTCTTGTGCAAGTTCTGCTCCTGTAGCGCAAGAAAAAACAATCCAGTCTCTGTTTGGGGGCTTGATTTAGTATTTGCTGTAGAAAAATGAGCCCAATTAAAGTCAAAATACCTGAAAACTATTAACAAGAGGCAGAAAAAACAAAGGTGGAGGAGCCGAGCGTGGCCGTGGGACGGAGCGCTTCATGTTGCGGCGCACTTGATTTGACTGTTGACTCTGGAGCGGGAGAAGAATGGGCCCAGTGTGCTGCTGTTTGCTGGCCTCGCGCTATCACACGTCAGGACTAATAGGATAATGCCCAGTGTGGAGTCCTAACTACTCTGATTGACCAACATAATGTGTTCCATGTGTTTGCTCACACTAACACACTGTGCCCACGCTCGCTGAGAGGTGATACTTCAAGCCTTGGCTTTGGCCCCGGTCCAGCTGAGACTGGTACCAACACCCAGGACTGAACCCCTGCGTGTCTGCATGCAGTGTGTTTGATTATTTCATGCATTTTTAAGATGACATAGTGATGAGTCTAAGTCTGTTTCAGCTGGGTTTATTTTTGCTTTTTTGGCCAAACAACATGTTAGTCTGATTAAAAAGAAACCGGAGCTGCATCTCTATGGACCATAGCTCACAACATGTGAAAATCACATATATAATCACAATAATATTATAACCTTGTCTTCTCTTTGGTGTCTTAACCCGGTGCTGACGAATGTTCAGCACAAACAACCTCGGGCTCGTTATCGTCTCCGTGTTCTTGTTATTCTTCAGCCTCAAAAGTCCAGCGAAGAGAAGAGGAACCGTGGGACAGAAGTCCGAGGGCCGATGCCCACGTGCATTCAGCAGCATGAACCTCCTCAAACAGGGAACCGCTTCAGCCAGAAGAACCAGGGGCAAGGTTTGAGTTCAGTACAGTAAGAAAAGGCTGAAGAAGACGTACAGATGGTTTTCTTGCTCATTTAAAGTGAGCTCAATGCTCACGACTCAACCCGCAGCGGTCGTGATTTTGGGGGTCTCTGTTTCTCAGGAAGATCTTCGGGGCGAAAATGGTTCTAGGTTCTAATAACAGATGTAACGAGGCTCCGCAGACATTGGCTGAACGGTGGAATGAACCTTTACAGTGTGAGCTGCAGCGCATGCAGACCTCCATCCTGCAATCTGAAAACCAAATACTTAGTCCTCATCAGCCTCAGGCCGCACCACATCATTATCATCAGTAACAGGATACCTCGCTGAGGAAATACAGCCCTGAGGAGTTTACATTACTGCTGTGCAAAAAATGAAATGAAATAAATAAATGAGACGCCCAAAGGGTTAAATACAAGATAACATTGGCCTTGGCCGGGGCCGGGTGATCTGCGATGGATGGGGAGAGAGGAGGCGGCGGTGAAACGAGAGGAGAGTGTAGAAAAGTCTGAGGAGAGTCGAGTTAAAAATGAGTCAGCGGAGAAATGGAGTGACAGAGTAGGAGGAAGAGAGAGAGGGAGGAGGTAGGAGGAGGAGGGAGGGGAGGGAGGGGAGGGAGGAGGGGGAGGGAGGGGGAGGGAGGGAGGGGGAGGGAGGAGGAGGGAGGGGGAGGAGGAGGAGGGAGGAGGAAGAGGGAGGATGGGGGCGAGGGAGGGGAGGAGGGAGGAGGAGGAGGGGGAGGGAGGAGGAGGACGTTGAGGGGCGAAGGGAGGAGGAGGAGGGAGGAGGATGGGGGGAGGGAGGAGGAGGAGGGCAGGACGGAGGGAAGGGGAGGGAGGGACGGAGGAGGACGGGGAGGAGGGAGGAGGAGGAGGGAGGAGGAGAAGGAGGAGAGAGAGGGGAGGGAGGAGGGAAGGAGGGAGGGAGGAGGAGGAGGGAGGGAGGGGAGGGAGGAAGGGAGGAAGGAGGGACGAGGGGAGGAGGAGGGAGGGAGGGAGGAGAGGGAGGGGGAGGTGGAGGGAGGGAGGAGGAGGGGGAGGAGGGAAGGAGGAGGGAGGAGGAGGAGGGAGGAGGAGGAAGGAGGAGGAGGGAGGAGGGGGAGGGAGGAGGAGGAGGGAGGGAGGAGAAGGAGGAGAGAGAGGGGAGGGAGGAGGAGGGAGGAGGAGGAGGAGGGAGGGGGAGGAGGGAGGAGGGAGAGGAGGGAGGGGGAGGTGGAGGGAGGGAGGAGGAGGAGGTGGAGGGAGGAGGAGAAGGAGGAGAGAGAGGGGAGGGAGGAGGAGGAAGGAGGAGGAGGGGAGGAGGAGGAGGTGGAGGGAGGAGGAGAAGGAGGAGAGAGAGGGGAGGGAGGAGGAGGAAGGAGTGAGGGAGGAGGAGGAGGGAGGGAGGGAGGAGGAGGGAGGGGGAGGTGGAGGGAGGGAGGAGGAGGGAGGAGGTGGAGGGAGGAGGAGGAGGAGGGAGGAGGGAGGTGGAGGGGGAGGTGGAGGGGAGGAGGAGGAGGTGGAGGGAGGAGGAGGAGGGAGGTGGAGGGGGAGGTGGAGGGAGGAGGAGGAGGTGGAGGGAGGAGGAAGGTGGATGGAGGAGGAGAAGGAGGAGAGAGAGGGGAGGGAGGAGGAGGAAGAGGGAGGAGGAGGGAGGGGGAGGGAGGTGGGGGGTGAGGCAGAGGCCAGGACAACACTGCGGGGGTGAAAGCTGGAGCTGGGCCAGGGTCAGCGAGGGCGGGTGAGGGAGGGAGGAGGAGGGAGGCTGGAGCTCAGGCAGACGCTGCTTCGGGCTCCGGCTCTAATAAAGCCTCAGCAGCCTTTCCTGTTAGCGTTATCGTCACCATAACTTGTACTAATAAAGCAGAATAGAAGACTCACCAGTTGCACAGACGACAGTCTTTACTTTAAAGCTGCCTCTTCACTGACCAACACTTTTATCAACGGCCTTCACATTCAGACAGTCAATGTGAAATCAGCACATGAAATCGCTGCAGAAACGTCATGAAGAGTGAGCATTGCTTTTTCTAACAGGTTCCCTCATTTCAACTGCAGAACTGAAGCTTCGTGGCCGTGACTACAGTCGGCGCTGTGACGCGACGTGGAGCGGGGCGGTTCTGGACCTACCATGTACTCCATGTTGGCGGCAGGCGGGTGGACCTGGCCGCGCAGCTTGTTGTGCAGGTCCAGGATGAGGCGCATGTCGCCCTCACTGATGGCCCTCCTCCCTCTGGACCTGGACCTCCAGCAGCCCTCGCCCTCCTCCCTGCACTTGGAGTGGAGGCGCGTGGAGTTGCTGAGGACCAGGGCGCTGTGGGTCAAGCACAGGAGCAGGAGCGGAGCGGACCTCGCCATGACGCCGGAACCGCAGGGAGGAGTGGGTTCTGGAAACGCAGAGACGCTCGTTTATCAGCTGATCACGGCTGCACGTGGTTCTGATGGAGCCAGGTGTCTCAGCAGCGCTTTCAGGCTGAGTTTGAATGTTTGCATTCTAGTGTAAACCAACAGAACATGCACTGAAGGCGGCTTAGAGCTGCATTTATGCTGAAATGTTTACCTGTGAATCAGGAGACGCGGCAGAACGTGCTCCAGGCGCGGTTTCCTCGGGCCTCGGCGCTCAGACTAGTGCAGAGCGAGCGCTTCGCCGTGCGGACCAGCTGTAGTTCCGCCCATCACACATAGAGGCAGTGGGTTCGTCCTCAGCACGCGCACGCTGAGCGACACGAGGTTGAGGAAGTCTTTGTAGGTACCTGCTGAATTCCTGCCTTCTCACTGCGCAGAGCTCGGACTGCGCTCTGCCCATTTTGCGCTTATATGCCACATTTGCGCACAGCAGCGTGCGGCGCGGCGCGGCGCGGCGGGCCACGCCCACGCGGCAGGCCACGCCCACGCGGCGGTTCCCCTTTACCGCACCCCCGAAACCCACACACGCAGCGGCAGCGACCGGGTCGGAGCCAGAGCGCGGGTCTGTTTGAGGAGGGATCGGGTGACGCTGGAGGTGACGTGAGGGTAGACTTGGAAATCTTATGCGAGGAGCCGATTCGTGGAAAGAAGAGGCTCGAAGAGCACAACGTGGTCTAGAGTTCAGTCCCATCAGCATATCACGTATAAATGTCTATGTATATGTCTAGATCATCAGAACCCCAGAAGCTGTCGTAAATAAGAGTTTTTTTTGAAATTTGTGAGTGACAGCTGTAGCAGCAGCACGAGCACGAGCACGAGTACGAGCACGAGCCAGCTGGGTGGCCGGTGTTCACACAGGGACCCGACCACAAAGCACTGATTCATCCGCCTTTGCATACACTGGAACGTTGTTCTGTGTGTGTGTGTGTGTGTGTGTGTGTGTGTGTGTGTGTGTGTGTGTGTGTGTGTGTGCGCGCGCGCGTGTGCGTGCGCGCGCGCGCGTGTGTGCGTACGCGTGCGTGTGTATGCACGTGCGTGCGTGTGTGTGCACGTGCGTGCGTGTGTGCATGTGTGTATGTGTCTAGTCCAAGGTCCTCTGCACAGATTGATGTCAGTGAAGCTGAAAAGAAGGGTATCATATGCTGCCTATCTATAATGTATCCAATACTCACTCACTCACTCACTCACTCACTCACTCACTCACTTCATTCAGACAACCAGTCAGTCGGTGTTGTATTGTGCCAACTGAACCTAATTTGATCTCATTTGTTGCTGTACTTTCGTTACAGTGTCTTTGATGTGAGATGGAATTTCCCCACTGTGGGATTAAAGGCTTTCTTATTCTTTGTTTAAAATATTTTATTTAAAGATTCCTTTATTTAAATGTCATAGATTTCTTTCGCTAAAGCTTATAGTTATCAGCATGTGAGCCCTTGATTCACTGAGCTTCCGTGTTTTCCTCACCTTTGCGTCTGTGACATAAACACATGCACCTGTCTTCTACGTTGTGCCTCCTTCTCTCTGTACAACCTGCTGCCTGCAGGGTTGGGACTCACCACCTTCCAGCCACAGTTTGGCCAGTTTAAACATAATTTGGGTTTCGATCAGCATTTGTACAACAGATAATCATCTGATTGGGCCCTTGTGCTTTATGTTGTTCATAAAGCAACACATGAAGCAACGTTTCCTGCCGTCTACAAGCATCTGCTGCCCTCTCTTGGATGCAGAAGAACATTAAACGCCATCCAACGTACTGGTTCATGCTGTTGCATGAGTGGCTGGTCTGAGCGGCGTGGTGTCAGCGGGAAACACGATGCGTGAAATGCTTCTCGGAAACCACCTGATTGCTGTTTGTGCCGTTCCAGCTGCAGACATCCTTCAAACTCTCAGTAAATTCCCCCCAATTTGAGCACACATTTTGAAAAGCTTTAATATTACATCCTTTTATATTATAACCTTTGATAAACGGATATGAGTGTGTGTTAATCTCATCAGTTTCAGCCTCCAGCCGTTGTTTAGAGCTACAGAGAACAAACCTGTAACACTCAAAAGAATTATGTAAATCACTGGAACCTTATTTTGAAATGTTTGTTTCAGTTTTTAGAGATATTTTCAGTGTTGTTGATTGTTTTTACTTTTGGGTGAGTTTTGGCTGTTAAAGCAACTTAAATGATGTCAAACAAAGAAAATAATAATAATATGACTGTCATAAGCAGTGACTCATAGAAGTATATGTGCCTTAGTTTGTTAGTGTATTTATTGATGATTTTTAGTATTTCACTTTAATAATTTGTCCAGTTAGACAACTACATTTAACTGATACATAGTTTAACACCACAAATCATGTGCCGCCACGCAAACCAGCAAATACTTGTCCTTCACATTCTTGCTGTGGGGAGTTAGAGAAAATAATGTTTAAGTAATTACAGTAAAAATAGACACATTTGTTCAATAAATGAAAGAATTAAAGCTTTTGCCAAGCTGAATTACAGAACTTTTAATTGTCCCCTTTTACTATAAATTCTGGTATATTTACATGACACAGAGTACGTTAGCACATTGTGCCGATGAATGATAGTATCATGCTCCATGTTCTCGTGGTTTGAAGAGGTGGAGATCTGCACCCATTAAACATTACAACAGACGCCCTGCTGAGAGATCCAGTTCCAACACAGCTCCAGCACAGTGTGTCAGAGCTGCTCTTCAGGCTGGAAGCCACTGCTCTGTGGGGTCGGGCATTCGTCACACAGCACCTAGAGTTGCCCTGTCCCACTTTTCCAAAGGATGCGGCTGCGTCGATGAGCGTGAGCCATCAGAGAGGATTAATAAAGCCTAAAGGTGGAGCCGGCCGTGTGAAGGTTTGCAGAGGAGGCTCTTAATCCTCTCAGGGAGCACACACGCGTCCAGTCGCCGCCTCCTGGATTCGGATGAGGCCACGAGCAGCTGATGGACTGAAGTGCACAGTTTGCCCAGTGATGGGACGCAGGGACCGACGCAGCCGTCTATGCAGGACTGTTGACTGGCAGCTGAAGAGAGCCATTAACCCTTAAAAGACATGGAGGCCAAACTGCTGCCTATCGGTAAGTGTAGGCTTCAGTGATGCATCTCTGTAAACCGGGTTTCAGGCCTCGAAGGAAGAAGCTGAAGTCCCCCGGTGATGCTACTGTAACGATGAGCAGATTTCAGTTCCCCGTTCTGTCGCTGTTTCGGGTTCTTCGCCTCCGCGCTGACGCGTGTCCATGTGCTCTGCTCCCAGCTTTAGCAGCGAGCTTCATCTCGGCCGAGCTGTCGGACGCCACAGCCACCAAAACAAGAGCTCAAGGTACCGCATCACAGCCAGTTTCCAGTTCTTTACTAGAGTTTGCAGTAAAAGCAGGATCCCCTTTAACGCAATACAGTATAACACAGTCTCAAATATACACGCTGAAAACCTCATCTGCCTGATGTGTCCCAGTGAAGAACAATTCAGGGGTGACCCCCGCTGGTCAGTGTGGCACGTGGGTGAAGGAGCCTGATGGGGGGTACTTCACCTCACCCAACTACCCTGACAAATACCCACCTGAGAGGGAATGCATCTACATCATAGAAGGTGAGCTCCTCTCCACCTGCTCCACGCCTGCTCCTCCTCCCTTTACCTCCGTTCTCTCCCTCCTCCAGCCTCCCCTCGACAATGCATCGACTTGTTCTTCGATGAGAAGCACTCCATCGAGCCGTCCTGGGAATGTAAGTTTGACCACATCGAGGTCCGCGACGGGCCCTTTGCTTTCTCGCCCATCATTGGTCGCTACTGCGGTCAGGAAATCCCTACGTATGTTCGCTCCAGTGGCAGGTACCTGTTCATCAAGTTCGTCGCTGATGGTGAACTGGAAGCCATTGGTTTCTCTGCACGCTACAACTTCACACAAGGTGAGTTACAGCAGTTGAGTCCAGTGCATTAATGTGTAGCTTAATTGAATACTTACTGACTTCACCATGGTGGTTCAAACCCGACGTGATACCCAGAGATGGCGGCTGAGTCTGTCCTCAGCGTGGCAGGTGTTGATTTGTACTCAGTCCACAACCAGCTGATGGCAACATCGCAGCAAAAGGAGTGAAGCCAAAAGAAGACCATGTATTTTAGTCAGCAATTGGTGGAAACAAAATCAGCAAAAGTAACTTGGTGATAACAATAATTAGGGCCTCAAATGGAATTTCTTGTTATCAAGGCTGGAATAGAACAACAACCACACCAGGAGAACCAGTGTTGCAGCATATATTCCAATTAGTGAGTCAGACAGTATCTGAATGTAACGCATCATATGACATTCTGCTGCAGCCTCTGCTTGATGTTTAGAGTGAGCATGGCTCCAGTCCACTGGTTCGGCCCAGTCCCAACCCACTACTGCTGCGGGTCTCACACTTCTGGCTGCTACGTACCAAAACTCCAGCCTTTTTACGCAGTCGCTCTCTCCCTGCGTTCGGTCGTGGTGTTACGGTTTAATGCCGACCTGCGTGCACGATGCTGGGCTGCGTTCATTGAGCTTGTTTTGTAGCATAATAATATCCTAAGATTCACTCCTAGTGGCGGCACAGCAGCTGTGTGTCTACAGACACACACACACACACACACACACACACACACACACACACACACACACACACACACACACACACACACACACACACACACACACACACACACACACACACACAGCATTAATGAAAGCTTGTCTTCAGGGGAATACAGCTTGTCAGCGCTGAGCCGCAGCAGCTTAGGAGAGTCCGGGACAGAAGCTTTATTAACAGCAGATTTTATAGGCCACCTACACGGACGAGGGGCAAAGATTAATCTGCATCCCTCTATGCTGCCGCCATCTTTACTGCCTGCTTTACCTCCCCTTCTGTGTGTTGGTGCGTTGTTTGTCCATGCTGTTTGCTGTCATCGATAACTAGAGGATACGATTGTTCATTGGCAAATGAGAAGAAGCTGCTCTGTGTTTACATCCAATGTCCTGAGTCTCTGAGAACCACATGCCGACCTCCTGTCTAAATCCTGCCTCACCCCAATGCCTGTTGGGGTGGGGGGGGGGGTAATTATTTTACCATGTGAACATATGCCTACTGTCATAAAAAAAAAGCTTCAAGGGATGAGTTTGCTCTAAATCAACCCCGACTGTAATATTATTTCTAATTAGCAATGCAAACTTGAGTAAAGTAATATCCCAATTTCTTTTTCAAACCATGAACAAAACAGATTCTACAAGTAGACAGACATTTGTTTTGGCAAAGTAATAAAATAAGATTAAATATGTTTAATAATAAATAATACTTTTGATCTGGAGTAGCTGCAGTCGCCCCAAACTAATTATACTTTAGTTTATGGTTTAAATAATAAAATGCTATGACTGGATTTATATCATCTTAATTTGTCACTTAATTTTAGAAATCTTCCTTGCCATTAGTTAAGTATGGAGTCTATAAATTTCAACGTGAAACACACTCACTCATTAAAGTAAATACTATGAGCAGGCCTGAAACAGAGCATCTGTTTCACTACTCACACACTGATTAGATGCACGGTTAAGTTGATCGGCTGGTTTTAACATGTGGTGCCACACCGTGACATTAAATTCACCATCCACCATCACTCATAGCAACAAACAGCCATTTCCTTGTGCGGCTCAAATGTTTTGGATTTGCCCTTCGCAAAATATGAAGCGTTTTTTTCTACAGACTCTAGCAAACAAAGGACATTTCTATCACTGGGCCGTTGATGGTGGAGCCTAATCTGCTCTGAACTAAGCTGTTATGTCAGGATTTATAATCTACCAAGCAAGTAGATTCATCAGCGCAGAGATTTAGAACACAATATCTCCTCCTTCCCTGATGCTAAGTGTGTGTTTTTCTTTTTGATGAAGGGCATGAGGCTTTTAGAAAGAGTTGAAATGAGGGCAGGGAATGGATGGACATGGATTATGCAAGTCTCAGACCAGCTGGGTTTTTATTCTCCAATACAATATGTCTGCAAATATTATTGTTTAACTCTTTTTTTGTTCCTAAGCCCAAAAATATGGTGATACATGTTGTAATTCCTGCATTTTTTGCCTTAGTATTTGATGAAGGAATATACGATGAGCACATTTTTTACAGATTTAAAGGTTTGGGTAAATAATGTCACTACTTCTAACAAAATGGTGCTTTGTCTTTAGATCCTGAGTTTAAGGATCTTGGGGCACTACCAGTTCTTCCATGTGAGTGCTCTACTTGTTTGAGTAGCATTTATTGGTCCTAAATACCAGCAGCGATCAGTCAACACATTTTTGTGTTGGGTTTAAGAGTTTAACACAAAAATCGTCTCTGTCACAGTGTGTGAGTTCGAGCTGAACGGCCCAGAAGGCTTCGTAGAATCAACACAGATATCCAAGGAGAACCGGGCCCAGCAGAATGAGGCTGTGGACTGCAGATGGTACATCAAGGCCCCTCCGAGGGCCAAGGTCAGCATCATCTTGTAACTTTCTGTGACAGTGGTGTTGCAGTGTTCGGTTGAGTTTGTGGAGGAAGGTTTAATGAATTACTGGTCATTTCCAGTAATGAAGGTTCTGTTTTAGAAGCACTCCTCGGTTTGGCCATTAGACTACTATCATTCATTTATTACTTTCCTAAATAAAACCTACATTGTCATCTAAGTATTTCCATCAGAAGATTTGAGTGTGTTTATTAATAAAATGAACTGCTACTCACCCTCTGAGATCAATAACACAGAGTCTTTGACCTGATCTGCTTAAAACGAGTCAAAAGACTGTTAACATTTCTGAATGAAACACTGCTTTAATCCATAAAACAAAATATAAACCAGGAGCCAGGACCAGTTTGACCCGATTCTACTCGTCCACAGATCTACATGCGTTTTCTGGAGTACGAAATGCACAACTCAAACGAGTGCAAGCGGAACTTTGTCGCCATCTACGATGGCAGCAGTTCCGTGGAGCACCTCAAGAACAAGTTCTGCTCCACGGTGGCCAACGATGTGATGCTGGTGTCGTCCGTGGGCGTGGTGAGGCTGTGGGCCGACGAGGGCAGCAGGAAGAGCAAGTTCAGGATCCTCTTCACCACCTTCCATGCACGTGAGCGCGGCCCTCATTCAATCTATTGGCAGCACATCAGCAGGGAGCAGAACAAAGGCCTTTTACAGTAAACAATCAGGTTGTCAATGAGTAAGAAGCAGGAGGGGGTGGTAACAGGATGGGAGTCTGACCCATGGAGGCAGAACCTGCATTGAGAGCATTGCTACTGATGCTCTGGTGCCAGATGCCAGAGGACCTGTGGAGGTCATGTGATCGCTTTATATGAGTAAATAGAAAGTTGTGCTTTTAGAAAAAGAGAAGTAAAACTGATTGAATTTTTAGCAACAGCAGGCAGATCTTTTTCAAAAAGGTTGCACAGTGTAGAAAAAAGCAAACAGAGGCCTTTTTAGCTTCTGCACTAAGAGGCTAAAAGCAGAATGAACGCTGAACTTGCATTAAGTGACTAGAATCAGATGATGCTGCAGCATCATTTCACATAAATAATAAGATCATAAGTTCACTGTACAGTCACACTGACTCCTATAGGATGGAATGAAGCAGCAAAATGAGCCAAGAAACAAATGGGATTAAAACTGGCTGTACTGTAATTGTGGAGTTCAGAGTTGTGACTCCTGTCTCTGTTTCACAGCTCCGTGTGAAGGTGACACTTTCTTTTGCCATAGCAACATGTGCATCAACCACACCCTGGTGTGTAATGGCATCCAGAACTGCGTCTACCCCTGGGATGAAAACCACTGTAAAGGTACCACAGCACAGCTGTCTTATGTATTAACACTGACCTGGCTAAACGTTCACCCTGGATGTATCCATCCCACTAGAGAAGCGGAAGGCCAGCATCCTAGACACGCTGGACAACACCAACCTGACCATCATCGGCGTCACCTGCGGCCTGGTCGTCATCCTGCTGATCATCTCTGTCATCATCCAGATCAAACAGCCTCGAAAAAAATACATCATCCGCAGGTGAGATGCAGTAAAGTTAGCATGGACCCTGAAAGGAGCGGCCTCGAGGCATCGTTGCCTGTTTGTGTGCGTCGCCAACAGCAGGCTTTTTTCTCACACGCTCTCCTCTCCTCGTCTTCTCAGGGACGACTTTGACCCGGCCCTTCTTCACCCCGGGTTCGAGCCTCCTCACTATGAGCTCTGCACCCTGCGCCGCGCCCCGTCCGGCGACCTGGCCGACGCCGCTCTGGCCGAGGACTTCGAGAAGTTCCACAAGCTCCGCCGCTCCTCCAGCAAGTGCATTCGCGACCACCACTGCGGCTCACAGCAGGGGAGCGCGCACGGCAGCGTCCACGGCAGCCGCAGCAACCTGAGCGTGAGGGACGCCACCATCGCCGCGGACGGGGGGGCGCTTATGCCCCCGCTGCCGCCGGGGATGGTGAACCAGCAGTCTCCACACCTCTCACATCACAACACACCAACAGGCCGACGCAGCATCGTGGTGATGAAACACAGCTACTCCCAGGATGGGGCAGACGGGTACAGGGGGGAGGAGGACGACGAGCTGATGATGGATGATGGTCCCACCACCAGCCACCACCACATGCACCATCATCAGCTTCACCACGGAACGTCAGGGCTGGATCACGCTGTTCATCGTACACTGTCTAATGACTTCTAACATATGGTGACACAGAGAAAAAACACTCAAATAATAACATAACAGTTAAATATGCAATGATAAATGAGTAACAATGGGAAGCTAGTATTGTAGCAAAGATCGTTTCATTACAGCTACAAAATCTAACTTCAAAATGAGTTTGAAGTATGAAAAAACATTTAATGTGAAGCGTTGCCGATGTTGATTTTGACGTCACTGACCTCTTTGATGAGGCGTAGAATACGCAGGTCCCTGCTCTTGGTCTATACTGAAGGCGAATTAGTCTGGTCTGAAGTGTGATTGAAGTCATTACTAACACACATGAATGAATGATGATTTTTACATGTTTGGTTAGTGTATTTATTTGTTTTATATATTACAGATTATATAAAATTCATATAATATAGTGGATTGGACCTGCAGCTCTATAATTGGTAGTTTAATTGTAGTGAAAGTTCCCCTTTTTTCTGATCCCTGCTGTACATGTACATTGTCCTGACCTCTGGAATAGAATAGGCTGTTTGTGACTGCTCTGTAGTTACCTCTTATTTCGTGAAAGAATATACATTGCAGGGTTTCCTGCATGTTTGGATGTTATTGCACTGTGTTAGATTGAATTTCAGGTACCACATATAATACAGCATGTTCATTATTGTCCAACAATCAAAATTTATTGCATCAAGCACAGCTCAAAAACCCGAAAGAGACATCTACTTTGATACAATGCTAAAGTTGTTTATTGATGTTTATTTATGGGTATTTTTCTCCGCAATAAATTTTTGTTTTGCCCTGGTATTTCAACAATACTACATACTGGTATAGTGATTTATTTATGTTAGTTTTATGGCTGACTCAATTTATTTCCTTAAATAAGTTCCCTTATCGGCTTAATACATCACGCTATATTTTATAAAACTATATTTTTATAGGTCTATTTTAATAAAACTTTTTTTAAATGACTTTTACCTTGTAGGAACCAAGGAACGGAAGAACATAGGAACCTTTGTTACCGTAACATTGACATCCAGTCGGGCTTGTGATGGCGCTGCACACGTCGTCCTTCGTAGTGCCCGTATAGCATGGATGCATAGTAGAATAATGTGACCATCTTATTAGTTAATGATAATTTATTCTTTTGAATTATCATACGTATGTCCGTATTTGTAGATGAAATACAATCTTACTATGTGAAGCTCACTTTCCAGATCAAGCTTTATTAGCTGAGTCCCAGTGTTCATTCATGCAGTTGAAGTTAGCGTCATGTCACAAGAAGGGATTTTACTTGACCCAACACCGGCGGGTGAGTGTAAAACCGGCACCGGCACCGGCAGCAGCAGACGCCGTGTCGGCCTCGTCGTCACCGGGGCGTTGGGGGCGGCGCTGGTCGCGCTTTACGCCGGGGCCGCGCCGTTCCTCGCTCCTGCCCTGAGAAAAGTCTGCCTCCCGTTCGTCCCCGCGACAGCAGCTCAGGTGGAGAACGTCCTCGCGGCGCTGCGGCGCAGATCGGGGCCGCTGGTGGACATCGGCAGTGGGGATGGACGGATCGTAAGTGCAGTGACCTTGTGTTTAAACGTGAACAATGTTGGCGCACAGAGCGGCACAAGCAGCGTCTCCCTGCGTGCGTCCACGTCACAGGTGATAGCGGCGGCCAAGCGTGGCTTCCAGGCGTCGGGCTTCGAGCTGAACCCGTGGCTCGTGTGGTTTTCACGCTACAAGGCCTGGAGAGAGGGGGTCCACGCATCAACGTCGTTCCACATGTGTGACCTGTGGAAGGTCAGTGCTACTGGGTCAAGTTCACTGCACTGAACTGGTCTTCATGGGACAGCGACACATTTAAAACGATGTTGGATGTGAGGGTGAAGTGGTGTGGATAGTTTATAAAAGCCGCTGTGGTGTGAAACTAAACTTTAAATATCTCTGAAAATGTTTTTTTCAGTTTGTCATTCCCAGTTTTTCTGTTTTTTGTTAGGTCAGTTTTGCTCAGTACTCCAACGTTGTCATTTTTGGAGTTCCCCAAATGGTGAGTTTATTTTGTATGTAAGACTATAGGTGATTAAAGCTATTAAAAACTATGAATGTATTGGTATGAACTCTAGTTCACTTTCTCTGACTGCAGATGCAGCATCTGGAGCTGAAGCTGGAACGGGAGCTACCGAGCGCAGCCAAGGTGGTGGCCTGTCGTTTCCCTTTCCCCACTTGGGTCCCTGAACACACCGCGGGAGAGGGAATAGACACTGTATGGGTGTACGATGCTGGGACCTTTAAATCACGCCTGCGAGAGGAAACTAAAGGAACACCAGAACAAGAGGACACGATACAGTCACACACCTAAATGCAAACACATGTTGATGAATTAGAAAATGTATATGTCCCTGGGATGAATGGCTTCAACTGGGGAGTTGACTTGAAATGGTTGTGAATGACTGAGGTTGTTTTTAAAAAGTACCTTTTGTCCAGGTTTAACATTTTTGCAGTAAAAATGTCTGACAGCGGTAATGATCTTTGAGTGTCTACATTTGTTCGTGTTAAAATCAATCAATCAATTTTTAGACATCAGGTCACGGTTTGAGAAAATGACGTCCCTGATAGTAAAGTGTGCTGTGGACCTGGATGATTACGTTGCGTAACCTGATTAACTCTTTTAATGGCAGTGCATCCTTTTACTGTAGTAAGACTTGGCCAAGGGGCCGGTAAGTTGTAATAAAGAGCTGGACTCAGTATTTTGTAGTATATGATGGAGCTGTTTATTGTGTCCTATGTTTCTATACGTCCACCTGCTGTATTTGTATAAATCAACATGAACCTATGAAGCTGACTGCTTGCGCTTGGCGCCATCTAGCGGTGAAAGCTACACAAACGCGTTGTTGCACGTCAGAACCGCTAGCTCATTTCTCGTGAACTAAAAAAATGCTTCATTTGGTTTGGAAAAGTTTAGTGACGGCAAAGCTGCCTGGAACCTGGACACTAAGTTGAAATGTTTACATGCAGATAACCAGCGGTCATCGCTCCTGCACCGACTGACTAACCCCGACTACGGTGGAGCAGGGCTGCTTTAGCCAGCGAGTCAAGATGGAGACCGCAGAGGAAGGTAGCTAACGTTCAAACCTGCCTTATTAGCATCAACTGGTGAAGCGGCCCGCGTGGCAGCGTCTGCGTCTCATTTGTGGCGATGCCCGGTCCCAGTAACAGATTCCGCATTTTCTCAGAAAGTGACAAGGGCTCGATGAAGTCAAAGAAACCGTTAGCTAAACGGGTTTAGCACGCTAGCTAGCCAACTGGCGTCAGCGTTAGCTTCCGTCCGTTAGCTGCCAGCTGTTGTAAATAAAAGCCAGCAAAGTGAAGTTTCAGTTTTGCCAAAACACACGTTACAGCTTCCAACAATGAGTTGGGGTCATATAACGTCCATTTCAAGCGTTAAACGTCTGCATTATGTGTAACCAAGCTAATAATATATCAAATGCTAACATTTAATAAGTTTTAACGTCTGTGTAACGTTAGTGCTGCTAAACGCATCGGTCAGCGTTGATGAGCTGTTACCACGTGTTGCTCTGTAGAAACCGTCACGGTTTCAGAGCTCTTTATTCTCCTGGAACGGAATGGATAAACTTCAGATTCAAGCAATGTGATAACCGATTATGACGATCCCTGTTATAGAAAAGTGCTCCTGAATGTCATTGTCAGTCACTAACGGTTATGTGCCTGTATCTCTGCTAATCACCGCTAATCCCGGGATTAGTGCGTGTCCAGTTTAAGTTTATGACCAGGTGTCATGGAGTCACCTGTGCTCCCACATGTGCTACAGGTTCATATTTGGGCATCACCCTGTGTGCGAGTGTTCACGTCTTTAAAATCACTGAAATAAATGAATATAGCAGCATATTCTCAGCTCCAGATGTGTGTTGTTTGTGGACTGTAGCGGACATCTGCCGCGTGTGTCGTTCAGAGGGGACCCAGGAAAAGCCGCTCTATCACCCGTGTGTTTGCACTGGCAGCATCAAGTTCATCCATCAGGAATGGTACGTGACCTTGTACCTCAGGGCTGTGCATGAAGGAAGGTCCTTGGGCACAGAGTGCAAGTGATGGGCGCTTCCACGTTTTGGAGACTGAACCCGTTATGCCTGTTTTCACAGCTTACTACAATGGTTGAAACACAGCAGAAAAGAATACTGTGAACTGTGCAAACACAGGTTTGCATTTACGCCAAGTAAGTCTGGATTTAAATCACTTTTGATCAGTATGTCAGATGTATACAGTAACTAACAGTCTCCCATGTGCTTGTTCCCCATTAGTTTACTCTCCAGACATGCCCTCTCGCTTGCCCGCGCATGACATTTTTGCAGGGCTCATCTCCAGTATTGGAACCGCCATCAGATACTGGTTCCACTACACGCTGGTGGCCTTTGCCTGGCTTGGCGTGGTGCCTCTGACAGCATGTAAGTCCCACCATTCAAATTTAAGACGGTAAAAGATGTTCATCATCAGTTGACCTATTTATTATTTTCTTGAACTACATATTGAAATCTTATCTTCTGATCACCTGTTTGCCACAAACAAGGCTTTCCTGCCAAAACAAACACTGAATTATTAGTTTGTCTGTTTTTGGTTTCAGGGTTCTGTCTCATTTTTAAAATTGCTGTTAATTTAACTTCAGTGTCACACTAGTCACTAGTTACTGAATTTACTGTGGATTAGTTATTGGTTAACATAACTGTTTACTTTCCTCACAGGTCGAATCTACAAGTGTTTATTTACTGGCTCTGTGAGCTCTCTTCTTACTCTCCCATTAGATATGCTTTCAACGTAAGTTTGACTTTTTCTGAAACTAAACTTCCATCCTGATTTTCCCATTTGTTTTTGTCCATTAGTTTCTCATCTTACACTGCATTCATTTTAGCTCAAGGTATATTACATTTAAATAATCCCTCATGCTGTCTTTTTAGCCCTTTGGCTTGTTCATCTCATTGTACTGAAGCTTAAAACAGTAATAAAACCTTCCTTCCTGCAGACAAAACCTGCTTGCGGACTGCCTTCAGGGTTGTTTTGTAGTCACTTGCACTCTGTGCGCCTTCATCAGCCTGGTGTGGCTCAGAGAGCAGATTGTTCATGGTGGTGCCCCTCAGTGGTTAGACCAGAATCAACCCCCACTGGTTCCCAACCAGCCTGATGGCCCTGCACCAGCTAATGCTGTAAGTTCAACTCTATTCCATTACCACGATGTGTCCTTTTCTAGCTGCATGAAGTAAAACATCTAGTGTGCTGTGCCGACCACTCTGAGGAGTTCAGAGAGATTAGTTTCAGAGCTTTTGTCCCGTTTATATTTACAGTAGTGCTGCCAAAACACAAGAAACCCCTCTTAAGCTAACACACTTTGGAAACCCGGTGACCTAAGCTTCATTTGATTCAGGTTCCCAATGACGGAGACAATGCCCAAGCTGCTGCAGATGCCGCGGCAGCGCTGCCCCTTGCTGATCCTGCTGCAGATGGACTAGGTCCTGCAAATCCAGGTGAGCCCGGTAACCAGGGAGACGGAGAAGAACTGGATGATGACGATGAAGATGACGATGGGGAGGATGATGACGATGAGGAGGATGACGAAGGCAGAGAAGAGGATGGTGCTGATGCTAACAATGGAGGACAAGGTCAATGTCGGCATAAAACAGCACTTGGTTCTACTGTTGTTGTATTGGTTTGATCATGTAACTGTGTTCCCAATCTTTGTTTTACAATACTATGGTAAAGATCTGTGTTATCCCATTGTACAGTTCACTGAAATATGGTTACAGAGTGAAATTGTCACCGTACATAGATGGTGACTTTACTGTTTCAAATGCTTCTGATTGTTCTTTTCAGAAGATTTGAACTGGAATGCTCTGGAGTGGGACCGTGCTGCAGAGGAACTGACCTGGGAAAGAGTGGGGATCAATTTCCTCTTTTTTTATTGTTGTTATATTTTACTCTTGTCTTTTATATATTCATCTTTGTTTCCTGCTTCTTTTTAAATAACGTAGGAAAGTGTAAATTGGGTAGCTGATAATTGGTGGATGAATTAAGTGTTTCTGTGGTTTGCTAAAGCGGCACTCTGGAGTTTGTTCTTGTTGTTTGTATTGATAGAAAGTAGTTTTTCCAAGATGAACAGCTTCTATAGTAAACAAGTAAACAAGAAAAAGGGACCCTTCTGACACGGTTGTGTGTTTATGTCCTAGATGCTGGGTCTGGATGGCTCTCTAGTTTTTTTGGTGAGTACACATGCACGTGTTCTACTCTTTGACATGGTGTGCAATTTGCTCTATATTACAAGATATGGGCTATTTTATGCAACATCAGCCTAGAAGCCAAGAGTCACTCACTCTCAAATTAAGGTCGTTTTGTGTGGCAAATTAAACTGTTAATAAAAATATTAATAATTCTTTTTGTTTCTGAGCCAAAACCTTTTGCCTTTTGTTCCAAAAGCCAAGAATAACGGTATAATACAGTTAGAAATTTGCTAATCGTAACTAAGTTTTAGGCAGATGGTTGTTTTTGAATGTTTGAGGCTTTGCATTCAGACTGCATTGTACCCTTCATGTGAAGGGAAAGTCAATGTTGCACTGCTACAACTGTCAGAATCTGACAGAATACAGAGGCAGAAATGGGGATGCCGTCAGAGCAACATGTTTGTGTGTGATTTATTTTTTCAGGAGCATGTGTTCTGGGTGGTGTCCCTCAACACACTCTTCATCCTCGTCTTTGGTAAGTTAAACCTGCTCCATAGGGATGTTAGGAAAACTTATTTTCTTTGTGAAATTTAGTTCAGACACAACTACGGACAGTACACAGTAACTTCTGTTTGCCTCTACCCTCAGCTTTTTGCCCGTATCACATTGGCCATTTCTCTGTGGTTGGAATGGGGTTTGAAGACTGTGTAAGTGACAGCGACACATGTGGACACTTGTGTTTTTTTTGCATTGATTATTTATTTATGTTTGCAGATCAAAGCTTCACACTTCGATGGCCTCATCACCACCATCCTGGGCTACATCCTCCTGGCTGGAGCTCTTATAGTCTGCCATGTATCCTTCTTAATGGTTGAATCATCTAATGTGAATTAAATATAAAGGTTAAATAACCACAGTACCATGTATTCCTAATAGTGAAGATGCTATTTGACTATTCATACAAGAAGCCAAAGGTTCAGGTTGTCGGCCTGAATACTTTAATTATCTCATGTGTTGGTTCCTTAACTGTGCCTCTTTCAGACGCTGGCTGCGTTAGTGAAGTTCCAGCGATCCAAACGCCTCCTGGGCGTCTGCTACATTGTTGTCAAGGTAAACTATTATTATATTATGATTGGATGAATTAAGATGATTGCTAATACACTGGATTTGTATTTGTTGCAGGTGTCTCTTCTTGTTGTCATGGAGATAGGCTTGTTTCCACTGATCTGTGGTTGGTGGCTTGATATTTGTTCACTGGTAAGACTTTAATGTGAAGCACACTGTTCACTGACATTTAATCTTAATCGGTTTAAATGCAAATGAAGCATTCTGCACAAATGTGATTATTGGAGCAGTTTATTAAAACAGTTCTTTTATCCATTATAGGAGATGTTTGATGCCACTCTTAAAGACAGGGAGCAGAGTTTTGACTCTGCTCCTGGTACCACCATGTTTCTGCACTGGCTGGTCGGGATGGTCTACGTCTTCTACTTTGCCTCTTTCATCTTACTGCTCAGAGAGGTATAGTGGAGCACAGCCACTCACAGTCATGAATGCTATTCACAGCATTCTAAATGTCTAATTTTCTCTTTGTGTACAGGTGCTCCGGCCTGGTGTGCTGTGGTTCCTGAGGAACCTGAATGATCCAGACTTCAACCCGGTCCAAGAAATGATCCACCTGCCCATTTACAGACATCTCCGAAGGTTTATTCTCTCTGTGGTAAATATCTTTCATACAAAGCCCAACTTTCAGTTTTAACATTAATTATGGGACATTTTTAATCAAAAAAGTACTAGTTGTTATGGACGCCATCAATTTCAGGTCTAGATATCATCAGTGGAGTGGAGATTCAAGTTTACAAAAGTCTAAACCAAAGGGACCCAGTCTGATGAAACTTATTTAAAAAATCGCATGTGGCTGTTATGTAATAATGTATGTTATATGTACTTGTCTGTATTTATGAATAGGACCATGTCTGTGTTATATCAGCTGTTTTTGTTTCAATTATTTGTCTAGGAAGTTTTTAGTTAAATTGTGTCCTAAGTGCATGTCCAATAAAGGTCTGTAATATGATTTAATACTTAAGTGTGTGTGTGTGTGAGGAGGGGCACAACTACAAGGTTTGTGTGTAAGGTGTGATTGTGTGTGTTTAAATTTCCAGGTGGTGTTTGGTTCCATCGTTTTACTGATGCTTTGGCTTCCTGTTAGAATAATCAAGGTGCTCTTCCCGGCCTTCCTGCCGTATAACGTCATGCTTTACAGGTACGCGACACAATAAACTAAATTTTAGAGTTCAGGTGGCGCTGGTGATGGTGTGTGGATATAAGTTGTGTGATTGTATTCACTTGTTTTCACTGCAGTGACGCTCCTGTTAGTGAGCTGTCGTTGGAGCTGCTGCTGCTTCAGGTTGTTCTGCCAGCCTTGTTGGAGCAGGGTCACACTCGCCAGTGGCTCAAACGACTTGTTCATGCTTGGACATTTACAGCTGGATATATGCTGTAGGCTGAAGACAAACACACACATGAATATTATGCATGTGTAGATTCTGTAATAACAGTTTAAATGGCTCCTCAGTGACCTACACTCATACCTCCTGGGGGACCACGAAGACACTGACAACCAGCCAAACAACAACCCTCCTGGTCGCCATAACAACAACCGCATTCCCGGCCTAGGGGAGGGTCTACATGCTGCTCATCAGGCCATTCTGCAGCAGGGTGGTCCTGTAGGGTTCCAGCCATATCACCGGCCCATTAACTTCCCACTCAAGGTGAAAAACACTGTTCTAGTTAAGGTCATGTTTAAACATGACATGATTATTTTAACTTTTTTTCTCTTTGTTCAGATCATCATGCTGGTTGTCTTTATGTGTGTGACGCTCTTGTTGGCCAGTCTTATCTGCCTAACACTGCCTGGTAAGTCACAAACAGGCAGCCCTGCTTACTTGGTTCTGTTTCTGTTCTTTTGTAATCCCTCCCACTTCTACTCTTATGCCGTGTTCCTCTGTTCTCAGTATGTGTGGGTCGCTGGCTGATGTCTTTCTGGATGGGCAATGCTATGGTGCATGAGCTGTACACAGCAGCTAGTGGTCTGTACGTCTGCTGGGTGTCCATTCGAGCTGCCACAGTGATGCTGTCCTGGATGCCGCAAGGACGGACTGTCATCATGCTCAAAGTCCATGAGTGGACGCTCCTGGTAAGATGGATGTCTCTGTGGACCTTCCAGCTAAAAACCTACTGAATATTAAAGTGAAGCTGTTTTGTAATCAGATTCTGAAAACCGTTGTGGTGGCACTGCTGTTGGCTGGAATGATCCCTCTGCTTTTGGGTCTGCTCTTCGAGCTGGTTGTAGTTGCTCCTCTCAGAGTCCCACTGGACCAGACACCGCTCTTCTATCCTTGGCAGGTAGGACTTTGCATTCAAAAGCAGTGTCTGTACGTTGGTGGTTTCTCTGTCGTGTGTGTTTGTTCATTTTTTGTTTTTTTGGTCTCGCAGGACTGGGCGCTGGGTGTGCTCCACGCTAAAATCATTGCAGCCATCACATTGATGGGACCTCAGTGGTGGCTCAAAACTGTCATAGAACAGGTCAGACAGTGGTTTATATGGTCTCTCCTATGCTACAACAGTAGGTTGTATTATTCGCTCTGTTTGTTGAGTGAAACCCTTGTATGGCAGTCTAAGGTATAATTCTGTCAGGTTTTTGATTGCGATAAAGAACTTCACTGACCTGTCTGTTCCTGCTGTAGGTGTACGCGAACGGGATCCGAAACATCGACCTCCATTTTATTGTGCGAAGACTCGCTGCTCCAGTCATCTGCGTCCTCCTGTTGTCTCTTTGCCTGCCCTACACCATCTCTAAAGGTGTTACACCACTACTCGGTAAGTGAAGCTGCTGAGACTGATCACAGTTTACATGTGGACTCGAGTGCACAGGTCCACTTCTGTCCACATTTTGTTATGTCCATTGTTTTGTCAAAGGTTCCACACGTGATTTGTTGTGTTTCTCCCATTTTTTTAATGTTGGAAATAGCATGTTTACAATAATAGTGGGACAGCCAACACCAGGACCTGTGTATCCAACCACAGCCAGCGGAGGTAGTGGAGGATGTTGTCTCCCTCCTACAGTGTTTTTGTCACCTCCATTTTATTTTGTTCAGTTGTAATAATAAAATAGTTTCAAAGCTGACCAAGGAATTAGTTTAACTACTGTATGTAAAGACAATAATCTGTTAGACATAATGAGTGTAAAGTTTAAAAAAATACCCACTTTGTTGCGTTGTAAGAACGTACACTAAAACTAAACTTATTTGATCTATGTTTTATGTTAAGTACTAAAACAGGAACTTTGGCAAACAAAGTAAATCAGGCAGTTTCTTGGTGATTTGTATACAGTCACCGTTTGCAGTGCTTTGTATGCATAGGCAGCCCAAGACTCCAAAAGCCATGGGTAAAACTAAAATTGGTGTTGATTAGGATAACAATTGAATTTAAAGAACCAATTTATCCAGACCTTCCAAGTGTTGTGTGGAAATAAGGGTCTGAGTCATTGTACGACAAATTGTTTGTTTTAACTTTCTTTCCTCCACCCCCACGTCCCTCTCTGTACCCTCTGTACAGGTGTTCAGCCAGAGATGCAGATGCTGGTGGAGAGGAGGATTTATCCATTTCTGCTCATGGTGGTCACTCTGCTGGCCATTCTGTCCTTCCAGATACGACAGTTCAAACGCTTATATGAACACATCAAAAACGACAAGTCAGTACACAACTGTATTTCCTTTGCACACGTGCCTTCCTACGTTCCTTTATACTTTTGTAAAATGTAAAATTATGGTAATGTCTAGTGATTTGTTAAAACCACACATTAATCATCCTCTGACATGAAGCAATTTTTTCAGTCTACATCAAAAGTAAGAGCTTGGTTTATGACAAAATGATCAAAAGATCAACATTTCAGCCTTTATTTTTCCGTATTTATAGTTGGATCTAAAACAGACCAAGATGTAGTACCTTTCTTTTTAACTCACCCATTTTCTCAAGTAAAGGGCTTAAATCTCTTCAGTCCCAGTGGGTCATTGTCTGCTGCACGATGAAGGATCTAAGTTTGGTTGCTTCTTACCTTAACGAGGCAGACAAAATGTTTCTGTCGTCATGCGTTACATTATATGTGAGGATTAATGAAAAAGCCATGCAAGTCCAAGCCTTGACATTACCTTCACTGTTTCATTAATGAGCTTTTATCTTTATGTATCATCGTCTCTGTCTCATCAGTCTAAAAATTGTTGAATTTCAGCCAGGTCGTTTTATTCCTCCTCCTGAGTGGTTTCCATTTTGTGCTCAGCCTCTCCTAAAGGATGCAGCCTGCCATAATTTACCAAAGTTAAAAGGACTGACTTGAATTTACATACAAGAAAGGGTAAAGGGAAACCTTATATTATGATATAATGGATTTATTGCAAATCAGCATTACGCGTTCTCCTCCCCGTCCTTTCACACGCTTGTCGATCCTTAACTTTCGGGATTTTGGCCTTTGCATAAAATGGTCAAACTTGTTCCAAGGCAACATTGACTGCTTCAAACCGTAGTAGACTGAACCTGGCCTTGTAATAAAGCAGAGACCTCAGTATCTGATGACTGATTGGAAACCCGGCACCAGTGATGATGGAATCATCCCTGTTGAATCTGGATCCAAGGCCATCCAGCATTTTGCATTCACTTGCATTGTGATCAGAATGTGCAGAACTGCACTACTTCTGGGGCGCTGCTGCTATAACTGAAGGATAATGTAAATGTGACAACCTTTTGAAGCAACTACTCATTTGTGTGTCTCTTCCAGATATCTGGTTGGACAACGTCTGGTGAACTACGAACGTAAGGCTGAGAGGAGCACGGCCACATCCTACAGCGCCACCTCCAGGAGCTGAACCAGCTGCAGGATCAGAGAACGTGATGGGAGCTGTGTGCTGAAACCCTGTGTGTCCTTCCTGCTCTCCCTCAACCTCACACGCACCTGTTATCGTTTGGACTGTGCGGTCGTCACGTAAAGCACCATCATCTCCTGCAGTTTCAGGTTTGGGAGACAAAAGCCAAAATTCTCCAACCTCGGTACTGACAGAAATTTGAATTTCCTAACAAGATTGTTTCCAGCCTGTAAAAATAACACTACTGAAACTCAACAGAACCACAGACGTCCGTCCTATCAAATCGAATGGTGTTGGGTTTTTTTTTTGTCTTTGCTGCAGCTGATTTTTAAGTTGTACTTTATTTTAGTGAGACCTGAGCTGAAGTCAGTTCAGTTGAGCATAGGTTTTACCTCAGATTGTGCTTCCGTTTGGATGGTTGTTGTGATTTGTCTAGGTCACACCGAGTCTCAAGGTTTTCATAGCTGTGGATGAACTGTTTGCATTGTGAGGGGTGTGGCCCTGTAGATTTGTCTTGATGAGAGAAAGCTTCTCAGTAATAAGGAGGGACATACATGATGTAGCAATGTTATTGTATTTGAGGATTTAGTCAATGAGTTTTATTGCTTTTCCAGGTAAGATGTTGGATAATGCTGAGGAAGTTTTTAAAGTGAAGATTTGGAAAAAGACTAATACAGTATGCAGATGCAACCCAGCGTTTTTATTGAAGATGTTTTCCTGTTGTCTTTGTGGCAGTGATCTGCCACCTTCTTTTAACTGACAGACCTGTGTTGCTGCTGATTAGCTGTTCACACATTTACCTGTCCTTGTTTTATGTACCGTTAGGACATCTCTCTTAGCCGCCATCACCGCTGAGCTCATGACATGATTGACAGTGATTTAGTATATAGCAGTGTAACAGTTGCCTATAGCCTTAGTAGTTTTACACAGGTCTTCAGGTGCTGGAGCAACTGTGTGAAAGCTTAAATGTTACCATTCATAACGTTGGTGTTACAAAAAGAGATGTTCACATCATTGAAAGAATTACACTGCAGAAACTAGTGTGTATAATGAGCTGTTACTAAATGCCTACAACAACCAGCATAGCTAAGGTTTATCACTGAATGAAACCAGTCACATGATCTATGGTGCTAATTAAGCAGTTAAAGGAATACTTTGGAATTTTAATACAATATTCAGGATCCCAACCACAGCACATGCACCTGTGATTACTTGATTGTACCTTTTCGCCAGGAGTGTTTTAAAAAAAAAAACACTTCTCCACTGGATGATGTCTTCATTTCCATGTGTGGTCCTATCATTATCATTATTATTGTTATTTTATTTATTTATTTTATATATGCATACATACACATAATGTGCTGAATGGGGGGGGGCTTTTAAAGTAATTTAACTTTTAAAGCAAACAGAATAGTAACTGGTTCCTACATTTCCCATAATGCAATGTCGTTTTCTATCTACCCACATTCATATTTCACATCTTCAGGTTGTAATGCTAACCCTGATAACATCAGTCATACACTGTGTACTATTTTCCCATCATTGTTTAGCCCTTTTTAAAACAAGTCTGCAACATGAGAAGCATAGGTGAAAAACTGTCATTGCTTATGTACAATAATCTTTACACAAGAAGCATCCTGAGGATGACAGACATCATTCTCAGTCCAGGCTCTTTAATTGGGGTATCAGTGCAGTTTGATATTGGCGGGTTTTCCTACAGCGGTTGGCCAAGTGAAGTTTTTCTCCAGCCTTGAATGTGCTGGAGCAGCTTGTTCACATTTGTACTTCTGGGGGAATCGGTATGATTTCAAGTAAATAACACAATAGTGGAAAAAGAACAGCAGCAGCGTGTGATGGTCCTGCTCCTCTTTCTGTTCCTCAGGTCTCTAAAATTCAATTTCAGTGGAAAATTTTACTTGGAAATTGAAAGTAGGGCATGAATGTGACTGCCACTAATCTAAGGGTAAAATTCAATCTAAATCATGAATATTATTCCTGCTGGGTTCAAATGGTAGCGGTGAGACTAATCTGAGAAGTCTCTACTGACGAGTGAATTCCAGAGTCCTCAGAAGTGACTTCCATCGTGTTGATCCGGTGTCTGAATATGCTGCTCCTCTGCATCCTGCATCTCTCTCTCTCTTTGATCTTCCACTCACTATCTTCTGACTCCATGTGGGAGCCGAGTAGGTAGCGGCACTCGGAGTTGCTCCCTTTGATCTGCTTGGCTCCTTCATAAGAGATGAGTTTGTCACTTTGGGCTTTTGTTTCAGCCTTTTCGTGGAGATGCGTGCGGAGTGTGCCTTCAGGCAGCCGATGAGGGGAGCAGGAGCTGTCTGAGCTCACTGTGGAGGTGTGTTGATGTGTAGGAGAGGAATACATCAGCTACAGCAGGATGTACTGTATGCATCACGTGTACTGACATTTTGCACCAGTTTGACTACAGATACTTTACAAAGCACACTTGTGTAATTACTTGTTTATTTCCACAAATAGGAATTTGAATTCATGAATCCACATCGGTTAAATATGTTGTGCTGTTGTAAACCTACAGTATATTTATCTTGATATGATGATGAACCTTAATTGAGGCGTCACCTGAAAAGTACCAGGTACCAGTTATTCTCAACTTCTGCATGATGTAAAACTAAAACAACACTGGCAGTAGCACGAGGTGGGGAAAATTTGTCTCGCTTCACTCAAATTCATTTTTGTGCCTAAGCGAGAACCTACGCGAAGGACAGCACAAACTAAAACTTTACATTTTCTTCTTGCATTAAATCACGTCACAGTTAAGTATGGGGATGGGAAAACCACATGCATACACAGCAATTTAACATTGATTAGGTTAGAACAGCGACACACGTCTCAAGGCTCTGATGAATGTGAAGCCATGACGATACATGGTTAGTTTGTCTTTAAAACTGGAAATGAGAGAAACGGGTACAAGGTGACAGAATCCAGGAGCTCACAGTTGAGCAGGTTATGTCTTATCTGTTTTATATGTTTAAATGAGGTACAGGTTTATAATGGGTTAACTAGATGCAAAGGAGTTTTTAAACTCCCCTAAACTCCCTCCTCTGTTGGTGTTTTCAAAGTGATGCTTTATCATTATCCCATAAGATGTTCCAGTGCTTATGATTGGAACAAGCCCAAGTCCTACTTTGATCTTTTTTTCTTTAAATCTTAGAGATGTTTTGTATTTTTTTCATTACAAACTGATGGTAGTTTTTTTTTTTTTTAAAAGCATTTTTTTTTAATTTGTTGCACTTTATCACACAGTTTATCACAGCAGTCATTTCAGAATTCATTGCAACACAGTTAACATTGCTGTTTTTCTGTCCATGCTTTTATTTTGTCTTCACCTGTTCTAGGAGGTGTCAGTATTTGACTGCGATAACTGCACAACAGGTTTTTCTTAAACGGTGGATTGAAGTTTTGCTTTGGTTTTTAACGCTGCGTTCGTTTTAGACATGTTTCATTGTATGTTTTTGGTAAATGTAAAATGCTCCTTTTATTCTCATGGATCGTGATTTACACTGACTTTAGTGCTAACAGCTGTAGTGCTGCTGCGTGGAATGCTATAAAGTGACCTTTTGGTGTCCTTGAACGAAGCTGAACACTTAAAATTTTAGTTTTGAATTTCAATTTCTAGAAGCAAATGATTTCTATTTTTATATGTGCAAAACAGGCAGTGGCATGTACTGTAACATAAATACTAAGTTTCATTAATCGTTGTCTGGTCATTTGAAAAAAATAAATGGTTGTGATGAAGGCTTTGACTGTGCAGTCTTTGTTTTTGATCTTAAACATAGGGGCTGCTTCTGCTATTGCAGAATGAGTAGAAGCATCTGAATAAAGTACGTGGGCGAGCTGTACTGTTTACAAATTGATGGCGATCGCTTTAAAGCTTCTGACAGACAAAAATACGGACAAGTTTAGCTAAAAAATGTAAAAAAACTTTAAATTAAATTAAACTTTTTAGATAATTTGATAAAGTAAAGAAAAACAGCTGTTTATTTTGTGCAAAAGCAACTCAAAAAGTAGAGGTAAGGTTTCAAAAAGCAAACTGCATTTTCAGGGGTCACTTGCAAAAACCCTGCACGTCTCGGTCTGATGTTCTGAGCGACAGTAGCAGAAACATGCAGGTAAAGTAAATGAACGTGTTTCTCAACAGAGTTCAGTTCATCTACACATAAATCAAATAAACCTTTTTAGTTTGGCTGGAAAAAGTGTCTACTCACGTTTAACTACTCATTTCAAGCAGTAGTTTGTGCTTTAGAAGACAGCAGGGTTACGTGTGTTGTTGCCACGGTTTCAACATTTAAACATAAGCACTGCGTCTACAATAAGCTGTGCTGTCAGTAAGTCTGGGCCTGTTCATCCTGTAGCAGCACCGACCGTGGAACTCGTCTAACTGTGTGTAGAATCCTGCAAACGGCTTCAGCTGCAGCTAAAAAGCAGGATGTGGAATCAAACGGTTAACGCTGAGTCTCAGCACATTAGATTTGAGTCGTGTGCAGCTGAAACAAGACGTTTGCCACCGAGCGTCAGGTCTCTGTTTGTCTCCACGTCGTCCTTAAAGCATGAAGTGCTGATTTGTTCCTTCTTAAGGAGCTCGGAGGAGATTAATGCTTTGTCACAAAGCTCTGCTTTCTGTTTCTGCTTCGGTCCAGAATGTGTTGAATCCAGGCTGTTCTCTGGCACAGATCACAGCGTTGGCACCCGCTGCAAAGACACTGCAAAAAATAACTTTGCATCTTTGAGGGGCCATGTAGGAAATAAAGTAGTTCATTGTGTAGGACAATATGTAAATCTAATAATAATGTCAGTAAATTACAGACACACATGTTGAGGTGACATCCACCAGGCACCGCTTTGTGCAGCCCATAATAGTTTGAATGAGCACTACACAGGACACAACACACGGCACCCCTGTATTAACAGGAAAACACGGCACCCAACATGACCTGAACCCGTGTGGTCCAGCGACTCCAGTCTATTCATAGTAACCGCTATATAAATGAAGTCACGTGGACAAGGAATCCAATTGTGGCCGTGCAGCGAGCAGCAGAGAACAGAGGGGGGGGGGGGGGGGGCGCTTAACCTGTGCCACTAATGCTATTAATGAAAAGATATAGAAGAATTCAAAGAATATCAGAATCTATTGATAGAATGTGGGTGTTAGGAATCACAGGTCAGTTATATAATAGTAAATGCTTTCGTATTATTATATTCGTATATAAGTAGATATTTTGCTGATTGTTTTCAGTCATTATTGCTTTGTTCCTGTGTGAATGTTTCCACGCTTTCTACAAACGCTTGTAGGTTTAGTTTTGTAACCTGAGGTTCCAGTGGAGAACGAACAGAGAAGAGCACCTAAAGGGATTAGGGAGCGTCGCCTGAACGCCTCGCGCCATTCTGTCCGTCATCAGAGCTCAGCGTTCCTCCACAGGAAACGCAGGATTAGCCGCCGCTGAGCGTCGTTTCCACTCGCAGGGACTGTTTCCAGACGGCGAATTCAGGTTCAACTCTTCATCGAGACTTCAGGAACTCAAGTCTCTGATTTGTGATGCCGTGAATGTACAGCTTCTACAAGGTGTTTTTTTGGATGGAAACTAATGATGTGACTTGTTTTGCTTTTTCAGTCTTGTCGCTGAAGTCCTAAAGCAGAAAACCTCCTTTTTTGCGGAGTCTCTTTAGTTTCGCCATCGGAGCAACTCTGCACGCGGTCGAAGGCTTCGTCCCATGGAGTTGTCAGAGACCGTAGAATCCGCGTCAGGCTGGGATTCATTGGAAAATGCCCGTCAGCAGCCGTTTCCCAGGGTGATGCTGGCAGCCGCTGTCCTGTTGGAAACAGGCCACAGACACAGGGTTTAAAGTCGGAGTGAGTGCGTGAGGGACGAGGATGCTGGGCCTCGGGGCCTGAACCCCCCCCGGACCCCCTCTGAACCCCCTCCTGAACCCACTACTGGACCCCCTCCTGATCCCACTATTGGACCCCCCCCGGACCCCCCTGGACCCCCCCAGACCCCCTTCTGGACCCCCCTGGTCCCCACAGTCAGGCCCGTGTGGGTGCGAGGGCCCTTTAAATGGTTTTAATAACGGAGACGCAGAGGGAAGGTCCGAAGGTCCAGGAGAATGGAGTGTCTGCTGGAGTTGGACCCGGGAAACCAGAGCCCAGAACCCCCGACGCGGCCGTGGACGCCCCGCTCATGTCCGTCACCAAGGTGGACGAGGACGGCGTGGAGTGCCAGGTGGACTTCACACGCAACTACTGGGAGGACGAGGACGACATCTACCAGGAGTTCGAGGAGCTGGACTTCGATGCCTTGACGGACAGCGCGGACTCGCGCAGCATCACGTCCGAGGACTCCTTTTACCCCCCGAGCCGCTCGGACGTGAGCCGCTGGCGCCGCTCGCCGAGCCTCGACAGCCCCGAGCCCATCTCCTTCTTCAAGGCCTGCTGCAGCAACAACACCATCATCGTCAGGGTCATGATCCGCCAGGGGGTGAGCGAGGAGGAGGTGAGGGAGACGGACAGGAACCGCAGAGTAAGTGTCCACACACGCGCTCCACCTCCACTTCCAAGGCCTCATTATGATGGTGCTTCAGAGTCATGTAACATTCCGCTCCCTGAGCTGCGGTGGATCCGCTTTTGCCGTCACGCCAGCTCCCGAAGCCGGAGCCAGTGAAGGTCACATCCTGAAGGCGGCCTCAGAGCTAAGCCCGAGGCGACAGATGGGGACGTGAGCCGTGACCGTCAGGAAGCAGCTTGTGTCAGGGCTCAGCCTTTAAAGGGCTTGTGTGAGCGCCGCGCGCTGATGGAGCGCAGCGGAACCAGGGTTCTGGACGGGTCCGACGTGTGAAAACCAGAACCTGACGGATCCAGTCGGAGGCGACCGGAGGCGATGTCGTATCAGAGTAGCAGTGACCTCATGTTTCTAATTGATGAATATTTGTCATTCTTGTTCACCATAGAATGAAATTAGAAACTATTTAACAGACATCAGCAGAAGTTTTGGGTTCAGACACAAGCTGAAACGTTAGTAGATCAGCTGCTCTCCACTGACTACAGGGTCGTATGAGTAGAATCCAATCACCAGTCCAAACATGAGCAGCTCTACTGTTAGTCTGAGTCCACTGGGTCGGGTTCTGCTTGGGGGCTGATGATGAACGCACATTATTTGTTTTTAGACCTTCGACCCCTTCATGGTTGTGGATGCTGGATCCCAGCTGTCAGTCAGGCAGGAGGCGAGGACACGTCGCTGGTTCAAATCCAGCACAGAGCCTCATACAGAGGCAGACAAACACGCACACACGCACGCACGCACGCACGCACGCACGCACGCACGCACGCACGCACGCACGCACACACACACACACACACACACACACACACACACACACACACACACACGGGCATGTTAGAATCCCTGATTAACGGAGCTGTGGACAGTGGGAGGAACCCAGAGGCAATGCAGCACGTGGGGGTGGGGGTTCAACTCCACCACCTGGTTGACCCTTGCTTTAGGGCACAGCTTCACTGGAGACACCACCGTTTGGGTGAATATAAGTCAAAGAGGGAGGAAGGAATGTCACTGCCTGCTTTGTGTTTCAGTCCGGTCTCATCGTGGCCTGTTACCATGGATACGTGGACGTGGTCGTCGCACTCGCCCGCTGTCCGTACCTGGACGTCAACTGGCAGGACAACGAGGGGAACACTGCACTGATCACTGCAGCACAAGCAGGTGAAGCACAGGAGCAGCGGTAATGTTTATATCAAACTAAAGCGTTGGTAGTTTGTACGAGTGTGTCCACTGCTTCTACTCACGCACCTTTGTTCCTACTGCATCGCTTTCTGTGGGCGTTTGAGCTCTGCTGCTTTTAAATCCAACAATCACCGACATTCACCGTTCCACAGTCTCGTTCCACGTAATTCTGCAGGAACCTTCGTTTCCTAGCGCTGAGGAATGAGTCCCCATCATGAAAAGGAAGCAGTGGCAGCACCTGAAGCAGCAGGTGACCCGGTCCACTCCCACTGACCCGGTCCGGTCTCAGGCTGTGGATTCCTGCTGCACCAACACATTGTGTTAATAATAATGTTGCCTACACAAACCTGAGGCGTGTGTGCGTGCGTGCGTGCGTGCGTGCGTGCGTGTTTCCCACAGGCCACGTCTTCATCTCCAACTACCTGCTGAACTACTTCCCGGGCCTGGACCTGGAGCGCAGGAACTGCCACGGCTTCACGGCCCTGATGAAGGCGGCCATGCAGGGCCGGGCCGACTGCGTGCGCTCCCTGGTTCTGGCCGGAGCAAACCTCCAGTCCCGGGACCGCGGCCGCGGCCTCACGCCCCGGGAGTGGGCGCTGTTCACGGGCCGCCACGAGACGGCGCTGCTCCTGCAGCGGCTGGCGCTCAAGCCCTGCGCCGAGCAGATCTGCGACTCCTTCTCGCTGGAGTGGCCCATGCTGCAGGTCCACAGCGCCGCCCGCCGCACCCACTCACTGGTGGCGCTTCTTCACACTGACCGCTGCTTTTTGGTGCAGGAGCTGGTGGAGCAGGCCCAGAAGCCCAGGTCCTGCTGGAGGCGCGCCATCAGCTGCCTGTCCTGCTGCCCCTATAGGTTCTACCTCAGCAACAGGGTGGCGCCGGTGGACGACGGCGTCCTGGACCACGCGGTCCGGGTCACCACCAGCCTGCGCAGCCCGCTGGTGGCCACGGCCTGCAGCACGGTGAGCCCGGGCAGCCCGCCCTGCGTGGGCAAGCGGCGCTACGCCGTGCAGGAGTACCTGCGGAGGCAGCGCGTGGCCGAGCTCCGGCGCCTGGGCCCCGACCGCCTCAACAACTACAAGCGCTTCTTCCAGAACTCCCGGGTCCTGCTGGTGCCCCGGCCCAAGGAGCGCCGCGCCAGCCTGCAGCCGCAGCTGCTCGGCAACATGGCCGCCGCGTCCTCGGGGGCCGTGCGGCGCGCCAGCCTGCTGCCGCTCAGCATGCTGCGCAGGAGCAGCGTGCGGCCCGGCCTCGTGGTGCCCAAGGTCCGGCTCTGCAAGGCCCCGGCGCCGAGCTTTGCCAGGCGTCCCG
>NC_040897.2:1641863-1646863 GCF_900634795.4 Betta splendens
GGAGAGCGGGTGGTCCCCCCCCCCCGGGCAACGTCCCAAACCTGCCATGAAATATTCAATCTTTAATCAGACTCCCAGCATTTCCTAACGAGGCGTGAGACACACACACACACACACGCACGCACGCACGCACGCACGCACGCACGCACGCACGCACGCACGCACACACACACACACACACACACACACACACACACTCAGGCACAATTCATCAAACTACCGTATGTGTTTTCACACACAAATATTATTGGAATTGACTAAAAAGAACTCTGCACTACGTATGCTGCATTATTACATCAGCAGGTTCTCAGGTTCTATATACAGTGGCACCAATTACCAACAGAGGTCGTCCCAAAGCACTGGACAGGTTTAAGCCGTGCACAAGTAAAACCCAGCAAATGTTCCTAATCAGCCCCCTGCATTTGTGCTGGCTGGGACTACATCTGTGTTGTGTGTTTGAAAGGCAGGCGGCTGGTTGTTCAGGAGGAGGCATGGGAGGAATTAGATAATGGGTAGAAGTCAAGACACAGTCACAGACGGATGAAATGGAACCCTGCTGACTGCTAGGATGATGAGCACACTCACATGCCTGTCCAAGGCCACCATGTAAACCCCAGCAAGGGTCTGTGTAGAGTCCATAGCTCACTATAATAATCACACATATCAGTCCAGAACCAGCTGGGCAAATGAGCAGGAAGAGGAGCAGCAGTAGAGAGATGTGACATGTGGCTGGATGCAGACGAGACGGAGGCCGAGAACCAGTGGAAGTGAGAAGAAATAGACCCAGGCCGGCGTCCTGACACCGTCAATCAATAAATACACATAACACTCACACACTCAGACCACTGAGCAACACAGGACCCTCGTATAAACATACTGTGAACGCTGAATGCAGCGCTTCCTTCGCCTCCAGACTAACTTTGAGAAGGTGTGAGTTACAGGTGATGAGTCTGCAGCGTCTGAAAGCATTTACACAGCAGTCACTTCAGGAACACAGCGTGAGGCGCTGGTGTCGGACCAGGGCGCCGCCGCTTCCCACACACTGTTTAATTATGGGGTTTAAAAGGCAGATGATACATTAGTTTGCACGGTGAGTGTGACACCGCCACCATTCATTATTCCTCCCTCTGACGCACGCCTACCTCCTACTTCTTGCACTTGACTTTTGCCATCAGTAAAAATTAGCACGGTCCATTAAAACGTCGGCCGAAAACAAACAGCGCAGTAAGAGCCGTGTTTATTTGTGTGGACGAGGCGCTGACGCACGTTTGACCCACAGCAGCTCCCAACTGAACCTTGAGCTTCTGCTGTGGTGCGAAGGCCATGTTTTCACAAGTCGTGAATGGAAAACAAGTTGTGGTCCTGTTGCATAGCAAAACAATAAACAATCAGCGCTTCCGAACTGTACGACTACAAAGACGCGAGCGAGGGAACAAGGAGCCACAGCGTGACTCATCCTAAATATAGCGGAGTCTGTCACGTCTGCCTGAACGCTGGTAAAAATACCCCGCGCGTCTAAAAATAGAGCGCCGCTGTCTCTCAGGGAACGGCACTGACCGGAGGCAGCCGGTGGCGTTGCGCAGGACCTGGGACGAGTGCAGGTGCAGCTTGCGGTCCTCCTGCGTGTGGGGGGAGGTGTCCCAGCCCGAGTGGGGGATGATGACGGCGTTGGTCAGAACCGCCAGCGCGTCCTGGATGATGGGCATCTTCAGGGCATCGCACGACGACAGGTTCCACAGGACGCCTGCAGACGGAACACAGAACACAGGCAGCGGGTCAGGGAGGTCAAAGGTCACCCAGCCTTACACCTAGCGTAGCAGCGCCTGTAGACCTTAAGCCAGACGACAGGAAGACTGGGTTCAGCATCACTAGCCTCCTGTTGATGTCGGGGCTCCAAGGTTTCATAAGGACACATGTTCTGATCCGTTGCAGCCTAGTGAGCGCACAGAGCTAACGCTGCTGTGTCTGTACAGTAGGACTGGCTTCTACATGATGCAAGACACTCAATATCATGGCTCATTAGGTCTGTTAATGTGCAGTCAGGGATCGGTGTCTGTGTTTCAACACAGACGCAGTGATGCTGTAGAGTCTCGGCAGCAGCCAAGTGCTTCAAGCCTCCTTTCGTTTACGCACATGCACAAGAAAACAGTTAATTTGAAGGGTTTTTTCCATTTCATTTTGATGTAGAGAACATTGTCTTTTATTCTGACAGATGCACTGCAGCAGATGGTTCACCTGCTTAAAACTATTCAGCTTAACTGATATCAGGATCATGACAGACAAATAGCCAAGAAAAAACACAAGATGCAGAGACAAAAAGACAAACAGCTCATTTACTGGGTTGGTCTAACTTTTTAACATCATCTTTTTCATCTCCAGGAAGTCACGGCGCTGCTGTAATTAACGGAGAACAAGGTCAAACAAATAAGGAGAAGTACGCAGGGCAGAAAACTCCATCACAGCACCCTCTGGTCCTAACGCCCCTGAATTCAACAGGCGACTGACCAGCCAAGCAGCAAAATGGACTTCTCCTGCCTGTTACTGGTCCCTCTGCTGGCCAGTTGGAACACACACACACAAACAGACACACAAACAGACACACGGACGCACGCACGCACACACACACACAAACAGACACACAAACAGACACACGGACGCACGCACGCACGCACACACACACACAAACAGACACACACACACACACACACACAAACAGACACACAAACAGACACACAAACAGACACACAAACAGACACACGCACGCACACACACACACGCACAAACAGACAGACACACGCGCGCACACATGCACAGACATGCACACATGCACAAACAGACACACACACACACACACACACACACACACACACACACACACACACACACACACACACACACACACACACACACACACACAACAAAGGCAGATAACAGAAGTTGCAATTACACAGTGACTGTTCAAGGGTGAAAAACAAAATGTCATTAAAGGAAGGATGTCTTGTGTTTTACCACTGTTATAGAGCAGATATAATTACAACCATAAAGAATGTGGAAGATAAGTGCACATATTACTGACAGTGGACAGTCTGATATTCAACAATTATGTGTAGAGATTAGGGAGTAGATGTTTGGAGGAAGGTCAATAAGAAGTATGAGTTGTGTTGATCCTCAAGGTTATCACAGTTAGTGTGTGGGAGACGGGGGGTTTAGTCTATTTACTGTGTGTGTGTGTGTGTGTGTGTGCGTGTGCGTGTGCGTCTGTGTGTGTGTGTGTGTGTGGTGTGTGTGCGTCTGTGTGTGTGTGTGTGCGTGTGTGTGCACGCGTGTGTGTGGCGTGTGTGTGCGCGTGTGTGCGCGTGTGTGTGTGTGTGCGTGTGTGTGCGTGCATGTGTGTGTGTGTGTGCGTGTGTGTGCGTGCATGTGTGTGTGTGTGATCTAAGCTGCCTTCACATTCAGTTTAAACTGTCAGCGCTGTCATGTGGACTCTGTCGTGTACAGTGTTAAGGCAGTAGAGGATAATTAGCAGAGATGGTGGTTTGTCTTATTTTCTCATCTTAGGAGGCAAAAAAAGCTTCTCTCAGCGTAGAGATTAAACATTAGCTTAGTTTCATGACTGATATTATCACATAAGTGGTGCACAAAATGTGATGCAGGAAAGAAAACTGTAATTGATGAGCAACAAAACTTCAGCATGAAAAGTACAAATACCAACGAGGTGATTAGTGCCAACTCAATGAGTGAGTCCCTGACTCTGTGCAGTAGCAGACTGTGGCATGTACAAAAAGCATGAAAACCTACTTTTAGAGACTCCAGCATCCACTTCACATGAACCTACATGCTGCAGACGCAGGGGATGTAAAGTAAAGCAATCACTGAACAGATGATCGCTTACGCTCTTTTTTCCAAACCCAGTATAGAACCATGAGGGCTAAACATTTGGTCCTCATGCATTTTTCTGCCTCCATCTGCATTTCAGCAGATCCCACCTGCTTTAAAACGTAACACACCAGTCACGTTGGGACGGTCAGTTCATGGATTCATGTGTTCCCTCCCTTCTGAAGCAGAATCTTTGATACTGTTTAAATTCATCACATCACAGCGATGCTAATGATGCTCTGTCAGGGTGAAATGAATGATGTCATGCAGTGGCTGCAGATCTTTTTTATCCCCTCATCTTTAGTAAAGTCAGCTGTGCAAGGTATGACATCATCTCCCAGGGATGAAAGTGGAGGCTTTATCTTTGATCTGAAACCCACACAATCCACTCCCCCCATTAGCGCTCGATCACATGAAGGCACACGCGCGCGGGCACATTTTCACGTCCCAAATCTACAAAGGACACACGCACACGCACGCAGGGTCAAGATTGAATGACAGATGAAGGGGGTTAATTGCCATAGCCTTACATCATCAGTAGCAGCAGGAGGTTATGAATGCTATTTGGAAGGAGGGGAAGTGAACATGTTGGCGCTCTCTGCCTTGTCTCTGAAGCCATTTCCCATCTCTCATTTGCACCATGTTTTTATTCCTGTCATAGTTCCTTCTTCTGCAACGCTGCACCACATGTCTTTGTCTCTTGATCTCTCCCAGATTTCCTCTTGAAAAACATTCATGCTGTTCTAAGCTCTAGTTATAAAGCGTTTTTACTCAAAATCAGGCAAACTACAAACAATCAGTGCCTAAATCACCTCCAGGAGCCGCCTGTACTGCACATGCACTACTGTAGGTGGTGAACGGGCATTCTGTGATGAGCACACATGGATGTTTGACCTTGAGGGCACTGACGCCATCCCTGGCAGCCACTATCAACATGCTCCGACATGTAGGTTGAGTGAAAGGTGAGTGAGTGAGTGAAAAATGAGTGTCACCTGTTTTAATTGCAGTCATTTACGGGCAAAAAGAAGTCCTGTAGAGTTGAGGACGCTCTTGAGACCACGATGACTGGTGTTAAACCCTGACGCCTCGGTGCCCAGTAGTAGTAGTGATTAGAAACAGTAGTT
>NC_040897.2:1651863-1686863 GCF_900634795.4 Betta splendens
TCCCACCTGTGAGCAGCTCCCGGATCTCCACGTCCGTGGTCTTGCGCAGCAGCCGGACCAGCGCTGGGATGCCTCCACAGTTCTTCAGCGCGATCTTGTTGTCATCGTTGGCTTTGCCGTAGACCAGGTTCCTCAGGGCTCCACAGGCACTGCGGTGGACGTCGGTCATCCGGTGGTCCAGCAGGTCCACCAGCAGCTGGATGCCGCCCTGCCGCCGGATCTGAGGACGGGAGACGGGGAAAGGTCACTGCATTGGGTCAGCGCTGAGTGATGCATGCATGGATGGATGGATGGATGCATGGATGGATGGATGGATGGATAGATGGATGCATGGATGGATGGATGGATGGATGGATGGATGGATGGATGCATGGATGGATGGATGGATGGATGCATGGATGCATGGGTGCATGGATGGATGGATGGATGGATGGATGGATGGATGGATGGATGGATGGATGGATGGATGGATGCATGCATGGATGGATGGATAGATGGATGCATGGATGGATGGATGGATGGATGCATGGATGGATGGATGGATGGATGGATGGATGGATGGATGGATGGATGGATGGATGGATGGATGGATGGATGAATGCATGGATGGATGGATGAATGCATGGATGGATGGATGGATGGATGGATGGATGGATGGATGGATGGATGGATGGATGAATGCATGGATGGATGGATGAATGCATGGATGGATGGATGGATGGATGGATGGATGGATGGATGGATGGATGGATGGATGAATGCATGGATGGATGGATGGATGGATGGATGGATGGATGGATGGATGGATGGATGGATGGATGGATGGATGGATGGATGGATGGATGGATGCTCACAGCCCAGTCTGCCTCCACTATTGTCATAGCAGCTGCAGACATGAGCTCATGTCAAACAGACACTTTGACTGCTTTGATTTCATCATGTCACTGGAAAATACACAGGATGCAGGGACTGAAAGCTTTATTTAAATGGCAGCACTTCCTGTCCCGTGCGTGTCCCTCTGCGTCTGCAGCCCGTTTCCTTCAGTCTAGACAGAGAACGTACACGCAGGCCAGACGGCTCCCCCTCATGAAGCAAGGGAGGGATTTAGGCGAAGGAGACACAGACCAGGCGGTTAAAGGTGTCACCCCAAATAAAGCTAATGGGTCAACATTCTATAAAACAAAAGTCTAACAAAAATCCTAATTAAAGTTCTGTGTATAAATGTCTCTGTTTCACAATCAGCAGTCACTTTAACAGAAAAACACAAACAGGAGAAGAACTGAAAAGTACGACAATTATATAAATATGTGTGTTATAATATCTAAAAGAATTCATTACAAACCAATATTGTCAAAAAAAGAAGTGGTGATATTAATTTTTGGACCTGTTTGTATGCAAGGTTTTATTTTGTAGTGTAGTCTTATTTTGCATGATAATGAATTAGTGTTTAATCAAAGTAATAAGAGAACATTTCTGTTTGTGAGGAATGCGTTGTGACACAAATAAGACGCACACTAACGCCTACAGTACTGCAACACTCTGGTTTGTGCTGATGGGACCCCAAACAGGCAGGAGGCACACAAACCTCTGCATTTAGTCTAACGCTTCAGCATCGAGTCTTTCTCAAGGGCACAAAGCATTTGTCTTAAGGCAGCCTCACATTTAATGCTGTCGTACGTCTCGTCAGCGCTCATTCTTCCACGCGATCTCAGCCTCCGCATTTTTCTCATCCGTCTCTCACGCGCTCACTTTATTCTCAGAGCCTCTTGGCTTATTGCTGTTGGAGGAACTTTGTTTGGTCTGGAATCCATCGTCTCGATGGGGATTAATAAAGTTGAATTGAGCCGAACAGAGCTGACATTGAAGAGGCAGACAGAATATTTTCTTCTCTAAAGAACAGACTGCAGCGCTGTGTTGAGAGTTGGGCTGAGTGAGTGTATGAGGACTTAATGCCATCAAGTCGCTCAGAAGCTACAGTTTCCATGAACAAAGCTGTGTGAGTGAAGCACATACAACCTGTTGACAGAGTTCAGGTGTCTCTGCGGTTTTTAATGTAAAGAATCCACATTGTTCTTATTGTTAAACACAGAATGAAGGCGGTCCATTCAAATCAAGTAGTTATTTCAGTTAATTTAATGTTACTCAGACTGAAACACATGCAATGTTTTCACCAGTACTTAGACGGGAACCAGCATAAGCGCAGGTACTGTATTTACTACTTGATTCATCCTCGAGCAATGTCAAAAAATAATTGCAACTCCCCATTTGTACGCATCAACTGCCTCACCTGCAGCACACGATCCCGTTGGTCACTGCACACTTAAACATATGTAAAACATTTTAATTGGATCGCTTTAGAAGACAGTGGATTCGGATTTTGTGACCTTTCACTAAATTAGCTACAATGTGTCGCCTGTGTTTCAATTATGAAGCAAACGCTAAAATAGGTGCACTAATGAAAATGTCACGCTCATTCTTTAAGTGGCTGCTTCCAGACAATCATCCTACATACAATAATGGAACCTACTTTTTTGTAATTTTTTTGCATTAGTTATTATTATTGCTTGTGTCCGGTACAGAAATCTTTTTAAAACTGAATGGCAGCAACAATCTGCACATTTCTCTGCACAGCAGGGAACTGCAGTCACCCACCCTGCAGTATGTACAGTATGTGTGTGAGCCCCAGGACACGCCGTGCACTCTGGAAGTGAGCTCTGAAAATCCCATTCCCCTCGTCTGTTTCTCTTAAAGGGATCAATACCTCTGATTTTATCTTGTTGTCTCCAAAGCAGAGGTGCTGAAGATAGGCAGCAGCGTTGGACTGGACGGATGGGAACTGATGCTGCAACATCTGGATCACCTCTGGAAGCTCCGGATCCCTCCAGCCAAACTCCCTGCACATAGAAGAAGACAGGGAGAAGTGGGTTGTGTTTGCAGGCAGCTGGTCTCCACTGCGACGCAGAGTTAAAGGGCTCAGCAGGAAGAGAGAGATGATGAAAATATGGAGAAAAAGAAGCGTTTTAATAACGTGTCATCGAGGTAAAGACACTATTGCCGTCTACAGTATTTCAGCAAGATGGAAAAATGATGATACATCACAGTGGTTAAGCATGAAACTGATTCTGATATTTATTATGTTTTAGGGAGTTTCCTGTATAATGTTGATGCTGTTTTTGGTTTTTAACTCAGAGCTAGTTTTCTAATCATCTGTCATAAATCCCCCAGAGTCGCAGTCTGACTCTGGGTCGTATGTGCACTACAGTGGGTTTGGAGCCCTGCCGTGGCGCCACTGGCCACTGATGTGTGTGAGTTTTATTCCTCCATAGCAGGTGCTGGGGTCACAAACATTCACACACCGACAGCACGCAGGCCCTGGAATCGAACCCTCAGCCTCCCCACTGCAAGGCTGTGCCTACTGTGTGTGGGCTTCAGCTACTATAAAGAAAAGGAGGCCCAGGTCTGTGTGTGTGTCCATCTGAGGAGTCGGCTGAACATTTTAAATTCAAACTGACAAAAGTGGCTGAATGACAGTGATGTACTCCTTTAGTACTAAAATACACTCCAGAGAATAACACTAGCATTAGTTTTATCGTGGCTTACATTTATTGTGGATCTTCTTGAGTTTCTTACTAAAGAATCTCTTGGTAGCAAACATAAAAGATCATATGGTGACAATCTGGAACATTTAGCAGCGTTTGTGCAGCAGAGCCCCTGATGGGAAGCTTTTTAGTCCAGTTGTCCCATGACAGTGGGATGAACTACATACTGTATATCTGCCCACTCATCAGTCTCTAATAGGCTAAACTGCTGCACAACTATGCACGTCTGCTCATTCGTGTGTTGTTTGCTTTGTATCTTCACTGTGGACAGTTTGCGTCTGTGAAACCATTCAATGTAAACGGTGACACAGGATCATTCATGAATAGTGACTGTGGTCTGGATCACATTTCCAAACCATGTTTACTATGTATAGCCAAGGGAAGGATAAGGATGAGAGCAGCCATTTTGGACACACAAACAGCTTCCTCCTGCTGTGATGATGGTTCACTTCTTCTTGTCTAGAACTACACTACCAGTGCTTTATGCAGAAACACATTAAAATGTATGAAAGTGTAGAAACACAATGTGATGTGCATGAAGTCATGGGGAGACGTCAGAGAGTGGGTGAGGAAAAAATAAATGGTTCCTGGGCACCTCCACATCTATGATGAGACCTGTCATCATAGACCTGAATGTGGACGGAGGCTGGAGATGGGTGAAACCCTTCAGCTGTGATGTGACTGACATACTGTTTGTCCTGCTGCTTTTTATACACACAACCTTTCTAGGTTTAAAGCAACACTTTTTCAAATGTTTGGATTTTTCTGCATTCAGAACTGCCCTCCATTCTCTCTGTGATGTGATGTAGAGTAAAGCATTAAACAAGCAGGTGAGCAGCAGCAGGACAGGTGAGAAGCAAACACAAACATGCATGAGCGTCCACACAGTCACAGAAGACGCGCAAACAGTCGCAGCCCTAGAGACAAAGTGACGCATCGCAGCGGCTTTGATGCTCTGCAGACACACACAACGCGTACACAGACACACAAATGTGCACATGTAACCTAGTTATAATGTAAAAGCACACAAGCTGAACATATTGGTGATACTGTGTCATCTGCAATATGTTGCTGCTCTGGGAGGTAATCTCTGCAACAAAGCCCGTTTAATAACCTATTCCAAATACTCTGTCTGTGGAAATCTGTTTATAGTTGGAGTCGATCTAAACTAAATTAAGAGACGGCCTGTCTTCTCACTTGTGTGCGTTCTGCCCCAGAAATCTGCACTAGTAATAGATCATTCATTCACTAACTCCAGCCTGGAGCTGTACTACTTTTCACTCAGCAGCATCTGCCTCTCCTTCAGCGTATGTGCGTGTGTGTGTGTGTGATTGTGCGTGCGTGTGTGTGTGTGTGTGTGTGTGTGTGTGTGTGTGTTCGTGCGTGTGTGTGTGTGTGTGTTTGTGCGTGCGTGCGCGTGCGTGTGTGTGTGTGTGTGTGTGTGCGTGATCGTGTGTGTGTGTGTGTGTGTGTGTGTGTATGTGTTCGTGCGTGTGTGTGTGTGTGTCTGTGTGTGTGTGTGTGTGTGTGTGTGTGTGTGTGTGTGTGTGTGTGTGTGTGCGTGCGTGTGTGTGTGTGCGTGTGTGTGTGTGCGTGTGTGTGTGCGAGTCGCCTTCGCTCCAAAGACCAGAGAACACAGAAGGAAATGATGCTCCCGGTCCTAAACGCTGTGTGACAACATCACAGCAGGCTGAGCAAACAGCACTGAACCATCTGTGAACTTTGGGCAAAAGCATTAACGGAGAGAACGTTAGCACCGCTTTTAGTGCCGCAGTTAAGAAAAGCCCATGTAGAATGTTTGCAGAAAACAGAAGGATCCTCCTTCAACGAGAAAATATACGAGTGCGCGCATTAGTGCTGCAAGTCAGGCCTCAATTTAGAAAAGGAGGGCAGTCTAATTATTTCACAATATCCCACAGAGATATTTAGCTCCAAACCGTTTGAAGGTAAATCATTTCAGTATCTGCCTTTATGTAAATACAGAATCATAACATCCTTAAACATTCAAAGGTGAATGTGTGGAATTGTTTTTGGAATTTTAATTGTCAATTTTAAAACATACAGTGATCATGTTTGACAAACACACTAATTTAAGACTACATTTAATTTAATATGAGCTAAATGACCAGATTTCAGGTCTTTATTGCTGCTGCCACTTGCAGATAAGCATGTTTAGCTTTAAACTTGCTTATTTACTCCGTTGCTCTGCAGATGACAGATAGAGATGACATAAATTCAAATCGCTTTAAAAAAATAAGATCAAAGCTGTTTAAAAAACCTCCAAATAAACCTAGTGTTTATTACGACCCGTGGCCAGATTAGAAAGGACTGACATCTGTACTACTGCAGGTTGGTTACACACATCACCACTTATCTACAGGTACGTGTGTCTGTGTGTGTCGCTGTGTGAGATGATGTCATCCACAGGCAAAACATTTACAACACAAAATGAGGCCGACTGACGGCACATCAGCAGCTCAACGTTAGGCAGAGAAACTACTGTATGTATAGATTATGAATCTGAACAAGGCACAATATGAGAGCGGCAGGCAGAGGTGTGTGTGTGTGTGTGTGTGTGTGTGTGTGTGTGTGTGTGTGTGTGTGTGTGTGTGTGTGTGCTTGTTTACATTATTCTACAGGGACAGAATCTCACAGACGAAACCGTTGTGAAAATGCACCATTACGGTGCCTTATTGTCTAGTAACTGTTGAGCTCCTCCAGAGGTTGCGTCAGGGTGCACACACAGAAAAGCGCTGTGGGAGCTCAGGTTGGAGAAGTTGATAATCTGACACATTCAGGTGCCTAACTGACAGTAACAAATAATAAAGCAGAGTTCCGTTCCTAACTTCATACCTTAGCACAAACTGATCACAGACCAGTGAGAGACACCTGGGATCTGTGTAAACAGTGATATGTTGACGAGGGAAGTAATGAACACGAACAGGACAACGATGGACAACATCAGTAAAACATCAGTTAAAGTCAACAGTTCATGTCCCTCTGTTTTTGTAGGGGGTCTCTCAGCTTTTGCTTGTCTGTGGACCCCCCTTTCTCTGCAGCTCCACACGTGTCATCTACAATTTAATATTAATCTTTTATTACTGGAATGTTACAACTAATTGTCATCAGAGTTAAAATGGATACGTTCCATCTTATGTGTGTGGATAAAGCCTCAAATGTGGGAAGTTGGAGTCAGATGGGAAAAAGTACGACTGAGGCAGTCAGATTAGAGAAAGACAAAGAGCAGCACGTGTTTGTGTTATCCTGACAGTGTGTCAGAGGTGAACTGGCATCAGTGGGTGAGTGACCGGCCCAGTGAGGCTGGAAGAGATGAGCGAAAGGTCAGAAGATGTCAGGCAAACAGTACTCACACACATATACACACATATACACACATATACACACGCACACACGCACATACTGTACACACACACACACACACACACACACACACACACACACACACACATACACACACATGCACGCACGCACACACACACACATATACACACATATACGCACACACACACACACACACACAAACACACACACACACACACACACACACACACACACACACGCACACATATACACACGCACGCACACACACACACACATATACACACGCACACACACACACACACACACACACACACACACGCACACATATACACACGCACGCACACACACACACACATATACACACGCACACCTCACCCGTGACTGAACATGGATCAAAGATTCTCTGCCTGTGAGCATGAAATAAAACGCGGCATTGTTATGATTGGGTCAGTTCCTGTCTAGCACAAATCTTTTCTCATGTTAGCGGGAATGTTTCCATAAATTACTGGCACCCTGAAGGAGGAGACGAGCTGTGAGTACATAAGAGGCCGTCTCCACGGCAACGCAGCCTCACGTGCCAGAATGAACCAGTGTGTGGCTTCACAAATGAGCTCCATGTTATTTGTGTGAGGCTTTGACGGGATGAGGCGCTGCTGGGGCAGCCTGCTGCAAACACTGGCAATCAACTGGCGCCTTTTTACCCATCATGCATTTCCTACAGGTGCAGACAGCAACCGTTTGATAGGTCATTCATTGGTTTTAATGACCCAACTTGAAACGCAGCATCTTGGACATTAGAATATAATATTGGTAGATTGGCATCTTATGAACCTCTATACTGACTGGTGGGATCTTCTGTCTTATCATGGCCTTATTGTTAACACCTAACGTCCTAACTGTGTGGGAGAGGGGCAGCTCCTTCAGTTGACCAATCAGAAGTCAGAAAGCAGTGCGGACATTTAATTATTGTCATCAGCCAATATTACTGATGTTTTTCCTGGTAATTCAGCTGGTAAATTGTTTGTTTTTTATTAAGCTAAACTAAGTTGAACTTAGACAGATTTACAGTAGATGAATATTATATGTGACTTTAGTTAAAAACGTGCCAATTCAATAAACCGATATTGAATTACAAAGATAGTTATTTAGGCTTGATGTTAATTGGCTGTGAGTGTTTGCATTGTATGTGTATGTGATGTCATCAATATGCAAATGGAAAAGATATTCAAGAATCTAGCTTCAAACCTGCTGCCAGTCTGTGTTAGCTAATGCTACAATACACATACTGTATTAGTGAATATGGCTCCCTGATGAAAAAAAAAAATCAATGATTCATTCATGGAGCAAATGCATCCACAGGTCAGCTGGAACGAGACCACAGGTTGCTAGACAGCTCCTAGCGCTCCAACGCTAAAAACCACAGCATTACATCAAACTTCAAACATTCAAATGTGAGTGGAAACGTCACATTTTGAAGCCAATTTCCTTTTTAGCAAGAACTACATGAAAAGATCATAATGATCAAAGCAATGAAAATTGGAAAAGCCACATAAATAATAACAGTCACAAAAGCACATTGGAAAAATCACAGAACAAATCAACAGGTAAATGTATGGAGGGATGGATGGAAACACGTAAAGCCCAAGGAGAGAATGAGGAATATTCATCTTTATCAGGATACTGTATAATCCTATGAATTGCAAAAAAGCTAAATTAGTAGGTAATTACTTCAAATATATTATATTAGAATTTTATTAAAACGTATTTGTGTTTATAGGTCACAGTTTATGCCATTTGGATTTAATGCAACATGTAATTAAACGGCAAATGTTACGAAGGCTGTGCTCATGGAATTCAAAATGCATTTAATGCTAAATTAAAAGGAGATTTCTGTTTATTATGGCACGATTTATAAATGGGTGACAATACAATTGTGAAATGTTGTCATGCTGCCTTTAACACTACAGTATGTTTATGTGTTTGATATAGGCGCCATATAAACAGGATGGAGAGATTCAGTGAATGAGACAAAGGTAAGATAGATAGACAGAATGTAGATATGTATAAATAAATACTTGGATTACTTTGTCATTCTTTGCTCGGCTTGATTTTGATTCCACACAAGGAATTCGGGGTCGTACCTATCGAAGGGGGGACAGGCAGAGAGAAACAAGAGATGTTGGCTGGCTGGCAACAAATGATTCAAATACCGTTAGAACCGTGACCGTTAGCGGGTAGAAGTCATGGTGGAGGCACTAGACTCATCTTTCTCTCTCCACAGTTGGCTATGAGGCGGAGGAGGAGGTGGGCAGGGTGACGACATGCATGTGGAGCAGGGAGATGGAGGTATGTCACATAAAGAGAGGGTCTTTGGGGATTAGTATTTCCTCTGATTAGGTGAAAACACTCATACGCTGCATGATGCAGCGTATGAGTGTTCCTAGCGTGACTTAGCGTGAAACAATGGGAGTTTTACAAGGTCATAACCTTGGCATGTTTGTTGTAGTTTATATAGAGTTTTGTCTGCAGGTTTGGCCCGTTAGTCAACTGATCTGCTGAATCAATGTAGTTTATATTTTACATGGACTTTATGCATCTCAGACAAGCAGAACATGGTGGGAAATGACAAGCTGGGTTAAACGTAGGTAACTTCAAACGGCCGCTGAACATCTTTATCAACGTTATATCTCTGCTCATTAATTGAGGCAGTGCAAAGAATGAATAATGAGGAATGGAAAGTAATGTTGTTAGTATCCTCTGTCTCCTATGCTGGTAATTTATATCAGGCATGAATTGGACTAACAGCAGCTTAGATTTAGTTAGTCATTTAACAGCTATGTTGACGAACTGGTCAAGACCCAAGTGTGTTGTGTATCAAATGTTTGTTTACGGACAGGAATCAAAATCATATTCATATGTATATCACTGATTATGAATTCAATTCTATAATTATTCCTGCACATTTCCTCTGTAGATGAACTGTTTCTACTGTGACTCGTCACAATAAATATAGGCCCAGTAGGTTTATTCCCATTCTGTTTTAGTACAGTTTGCTAAAAATCACCGCGCCAAGCGTAGCTACAGCCTAAGGTTTGATAGACAAACTGGCACATTGTTGGTTTTGGTCTTTTATGGGATTTGTTGACATGGAAACATTATGCGATATGCAGAACAGTTTGTCTCTGAGCTATAGAGCAGGAGTGGAGCAAGTGTGTAACCTAAAGAATCTGACAATTACAAACTGTAGAGACCCTCCCTTTAATGCGATGCGGGTGACAAGCTGCTCACAGAGCATTCACTGGCCTCAGTCTCCTTCAGATGCTGCTAGCATTGATGGTGCATGGTGTGACTGCGAACCAAACGCCATGCATCGCAGGTCACCTATTAAAATGTAAATGTGTGTGGATGCTGAAAGCTACACAACGACGCCAGAGCACAGTGTGACAATGCGACACAAATAAACACGATGGGTGAGGGGGGGGTGCAGCGACAACATCCAGATCATCTACGCAACAACCGCTGCGAATGTTCAGCCTGCTCAAATGTCACAAACACACTGTGGTGAATTAGGTTGCCTGCGTGTGACGTCTCTGCACTCGGTGGGAGGAGGGTTAGTTGTAACCAGGACAGAGGACCGGTGAACCAGCCGTTACTCGGCTTCTGTCTGACAGCGTCTCACACCCACACTTGCACACGGAGCAAAACACACGTCGCACAACAGACGCCACCGACCGCACATCCACTTCCTCTCAGCTACAGCACATGTCTGGATGCGACCTGGAGGCACTGGAGGCAGCGTGAAGGAGGCGCCGTCGCCAGGCATGTTATTCTACTGGGGGTCTTAATGTTGAAATGGCTTTGTTTAATTTGGGGGATCTGCTCCTCAGTGAGGTCTGTGAAAGTGGGACGTGAGCAGGACAGAGGACTCGATAGCTTCCCCTCACCTCGGGTCCTTCTGGATGCTGTCCACCGATGGAGACCGGCCCAGCGCGGCCTCAGGGGGGAGGGCGGGGCCAGACTTGCTGTAAGGCGACTCGGTGGACGGGCAGAACTGGAGGGTCCGGTAGGGATTGGCGTAGTCGGCCGCTCCGCTGCCCGCGCTGAAGCCGCCTCTCTGGAAGGTGCCGGTGGTGCTCTGGCTTCCTGTCCGCTGCAAGGGGATTGGGTCAACACCAGGGGAGGGCGGGGCTAAAGCAGGAAGAGGGGCGTAGGGAAAGAGCAGATAGTTGAGGACATCCTGGTACAACTGGTTCACCACTGGGTTCGATCACGCAGAGGAGCAGAGGAGCGAGAGGGTGACAAACATTACACCAGCACCGACACGACAATGTGTGTAGACATTAACACAAGAAGCACCACAAGCACCAGCAAAGAAGACGGGGGATAAAAAAATAGAAATCATAAAGTCAGCAACTTACAACAGACGGGACAGCTTCAGGTGATAATAAAGTGGTACCAGAATGTTACATGGCCTCTGTTTTTATTCTTTGTTGAATGAAAGATATTACATATCGACAAATAAGTGATTAAATATCAACCTACTACTTGGACAAACAGAAGCTGAATGAGGATGTATTTCTTATGAGTGTGAACCGGAGGGTTTTCTCCTTTTCAGAACATCAGATCGCTTCTTATCAGAGGAATGATCGTGGTTCTGGAGCCAGTGTGTCCCAGCAGCCACTGAGGCGGCGGGTCGGCCTGGGACCAGGTCCACGAGGCCCGGGGCGCTCACCTGAGACGCGATGGTTTCACCGGCTGTTTTCAGCATGTGAACCACCAGAGCTGACCTTGAACCATGGGCAGGTTTAACAGAACCAAAAGCAAAGCAGCGCTGAGCGTGTGCAAAAACAAGGCTTAAAACGCAGCGTGAGCTGGTGCCGCTTACAACAGCCCGTGGATGAAAATGCTGTAACGCCGATAGAAGTGACCCAACACTGCTCAGGGCGAAGCAGCAGGATTCAAATGGCTGGCGAGTGTGTCTCCGGAGCGGAGCTGGCAGAGCAGTGTGACGCTGGGTCCTCCCTCTCTTTGGGCAGAGCTCATTGTTCCGATGACCGCGCTGGCAGCACAGCGCCGACAACATTTCAGGACACGGTTGATTTGCTTTGATTTCCAAGCGCCCGAGCCGACTCCCATGGGATTAATTGAGATTAATTTTCAGCCTTGAAACTAATTAGTTAACAGACTGTGACTGAGAGACAAATTGCCACTGAGACCCCAATTGGATTTGCCCACCTGATCTGGTAAATAGCTGCGTGATCAGATGGAGGGAAGTTTCTGACATACGGTACACGTGCTATATATGTACGTATATATACTATAGCGCGACAGCAATGAAGAATAGCTTTCAAATGGGAGCAGGCCCAGATGAGTTTCTTTCATCGGCCGTTTTAAAGCTATCACGTAATATCGGGCGCTGCTAAATTTAGATGCTTCAGTTGATGATTTACAGGACATTGTAGCTATTCTTAGTCGTTTAGTTTTGACTATTTGAAGCCTTTTTCTATTGTTTCCTCCAACCTTGCGTCTGTTTTGTAGTGAAACCCTGAAAGCATCTGGGAGCGGTCTCTGCTGTAGCTCCATAGTCCCTGAACAGATCGTCTTCTGTGTCACGGTTGGAGGCGTCTGCTCACCTTGCCCTCTGAGGTTGGGCTTGGTGTAGACCCGGTCCTCATAGATGGGGTCGATGTGGTGTTCAGGGGACTGCAGAGGTCGGAGCTCGGAGCCCAGGTGGCTGTGCTGGCTGCTGTAGGAACCTCTGGAGCCTGGAGAACGGGACAGAGAGCGAGAGAGAGAGGGATGTTAGACATTCACACAGTAGAAAATGTGCACATCTATCGCAAAACTGTCAAAATGGAAAATGCAAAACCTTAAATAAGGCCAAAATGTGGCACTGTTTAAACGTGAATCCGCAGAAGAGACAAAGAGTCTCGTTTATGGATTCAGAAATTCATGAGTACATTTCCAATCTAATGCATTTTGGATAAATCCTCAAACTGATTTCATCAAATATTTGGTAATGTGTTTTTTTTCCTTTAACATCCTTGTACTGCTGATGATGAATACTAATCACACATTAATGGGAGACCTTCAACTATCATTAACTAATGGAATAGAACTGAGAAGCCATATTAGGCCCTGAAGAAAACCCATAATTTGTAATCTCATGGAACAAATGGTATTAAAAAACAAATTAAAACCGAACAAAAGGCAAATTGAGGTTTCACTTGAAAACGAAACAATAATAACATTGATCATAAATAGCATTTGTTCTATTGAAATATTGTTGCACAAACATGAAATGGATAAATGACTTGACGACAGTGCACCCCCACCCACCCACACACACACGCACGCACGTATACACACACACACGCACGCACGCACGCACGCACGCACGCACGCACGCACGCACGCACACACACACACACACACACACACACACATACACACACACACACGCACACACACACACACACACACACACACACACACACACACAGTAGTAAGGAAGCTGTCTTGACCTCTACCTGCCAGGCTCCCAGGCCTTTGCAGGGTTGCGTTGGCGTAGAGCTCGTGGGAAATCTTGTAGGTCTCGGCCCCGATGTGGTGCAGCATGCGCTTGGTGGGAGACAGCGTGGCGTAGCTTCCCACGGCCGAGCTGATCTGGTGAAGGGGCGACGAGGCGTGGTTCCCTCCGGGGGAGGCGGCCATGGGGAGGGGGGAGGAGGAGCCCGCGGTGCCCGATGCTACCATGTTAATGGGCGACGAGGTGCTGCAGGAGGAGGCGCAGGCATCACGGTGTTCAGGTAAAAACTGGCTACTACAGGTTTTTAACGGAAAGCATACATTTAATGTGCTAATTTGAAGTCTGTAAAAGTGCTACACAGTGAATAAACCTGATTTAAAGACCGTAACAACAAACACGTACATGCATCCCCTCTAGAACTCACTCAGCTCAGAGACCTCCACTAGATTTGAAAACAAAGTTCTGTGGGTCTGAATAACATTCGGCTCTGCAGCATGAACAGTCTGCCTCCTTTATCACTGGCTGATTAAATGGTGATTCAGGATTTTAAGCAGAGTTTTACTGGTGATGACTTTTTACCCTTTGAGGCACTGACCACAAACTGACACATTAAGAAGTGAAAATGAACTTGAAGAATCAGCACAGTCTAAGCGTCTGACTGGCTTTTTTAGTTTATACAGTAAATAGACTCCAGGCTAAATGGCCTTTTAAAGCCAGAAGAGGCAGAACGAGGTAAAGTGGTTGTGTCACTGATATTGATCAACCGTCTCAGGCACAGGACTGGCACTATCGGACCCCAGAGTGCAGGGCATGCACATGGAACCCACCTGTAGGACTTGGCCAGGCGGCTGGGCGACTGCTTGGGCGACGACACCCTCTGCAGCGTGGCGTAGCTGGGCATGTCGGAGGACGTGGACCCCAGGCGCTGCAGCTTGGTGGGGGATCCCACCGCCTGCAGAGGGGAGCTGACCCGCTGTGACAGAGGACACCTCATTAAACGTCAAATATTCATCCGCCCTTTCATTCATATCATTACTTATAGACAGATGAACAGCTCCCCATGGGGCCAGAAAAGAGAGCACAGAGGACTAATCTGCGATGAAGAGCTTGGAGCCATCACCAAAGATGAAGGGACGACTCTGAACTTTTAGAACCAAATTAACTTGCAAAGCGACTGTGAGCGCTACGCTGCCAAATTAACTTCCCTCAAAAGCCTAAATGCACGATTTCATTTTGTGCCAAATGGGGAATTGACTGAAGCGTTTGCAGGATCTTATGGTTTGGTAACGAAAGACACAGATAATGATAGAGAGGCGCCAAATTGTCTGATTCATACTGTACAGACTTTCTACACTTTAATTCTGTCTGTCTTTGTCATATTAACGTGTGAATACGCCACTGGTGCTGATATGATCAAAGTGCAGCTAGACGAGTTCATCGTTGCCTAATCAGGCAGATTTTAATTACAGATTTGCAGCATTGTGGCTGCACTGACCACACACACAAGAGGCAGCTTGCAAATCGTATAATCCCATTGTTCTAATGGAAAGAAGTTGCAGAAAAAGCTGTTCCAGTCATCAAAGTAGCATAGAAGCAGTAATGAGCACCCACATATCGTGGATTCAGTTTCCTACTAACTTGATATTTAGCAGTAGTTAATATATATGAATATATTATTGATATGGACTATAGTCTGGTCTGTCAGTGATGTGAGCATTAGTGCACATTATTCCTCATAACCAAATAGTCAGAAGCATGAGAAAACACCGAACGTAACTCTGAAGAATTCTCCCATGGCAAAAGGAGCATCATAGTAATTAGACCCGCTCTGTGTACCTGTGCAGGCAAGGTGGCACAGGAATAATACATGGATGGTCCAACAGGCGCGGGTCCTCCCTCAGTGGGCATGTGGAAGGCGCTGCCATGGGCAAAGGAGTCTCTCTGGGACTGAGCGGTGGAATCTGTCCCCACCAACGCTCGGCTGGATGTCACCTACAGAGGAGGATGAGAGAGCGAAGGCAGACAAGAGGCAGTGAGGCGAGTGAGAGGTAGAAAGAGATGCATATGAAGGAGAGGGAGGAAGGGAGGAGGCGTGACCAGTAAGTGGGAAGGAGGAGGAGGATGGAAATGAAGAGTGAACTGGGAGAAGCAGAAGGAGCCGGGGCAGAGGAAGCCTTTGATTAATTCATGCATGTGGACCTGGTTGTAGCTGTGCACTGCCCCTCCGACGTGCCCGCTGCGGCCCGACACCGATTCCCCAAGAGTCAGGCCTTGGTTGCTATGGTAACCAGCTGCTGCATAGGCATCCTGGTTGTTGAGCTGCAGAGCGCTTTGTGACAGGAGTCCTTGTCCTGATGGAAGGGAGAGAAAAAGAAGAGGCGAATTAAAGGAAAAAGGCTCAACATTTTGACACAAGCATCTCAAATGAAAATGCATAAGTCCTGTGTTCTGAGTGAGAGGACAGATGAGAGGAATGAGGAGCGAGAAGACGCTGAGCATCTGCACGTCACACTAACTTTTGAACAGAGTCGCCCTTAAGACACGTTTCACTTCTTTTTTGTTGCGTTTTTTGAGCTACTGATTTTGGCTTCATTCAATATCTTTACACTGTAGGGGCTTTGAAGGCGTTTGCATCAGTTACACAACGTATTTCTTTTTTATTGAGGCGTAAATGTGAATATAGAAATAATAAAACGAGCTGCCTTTATTTGTAACTTTGAAACAAAAGGTACGTGTGAGGAATCTGTGGAGGAAGAAGGAAGCTGGGTTGTCTCCTTTCTGAGACGTCCTCCTGCTCTTCACCTACTATGTTATTCCAGCCTTTGCTGTTTTCCCTCCTCTGGTCTGTGACCCTTAAATCTCGCTCTGTTCCTGACCTCCATTTAAAACGCGCTCCGTCTCTTGGTTTATCGCTTTCTACCTGTCTTTCCGTTTCTCTGCTCCATATGTCAATGCATTATTCAGCAAGAAGAGCAGAGAGTGGATTTAAGAGGTAAATGCTTCATGCCTATTTACTTAACTACACAGTAACTACTGCAGCAGACGTACAGATATACATGTACAGCACTGATGTGTGTGTTTAAAAACCCTAAACAATCCCCAATGTTTAGTTCAAACCAGAAAGTTTCTAAAATAAATAAAGTTTGGGGGCTCATAATAAAACATTTATTTTATCTTATATTATTAATCACAGATTTTACACATGCAGTGGCACCACAACATTAGTGGAGGGATCCATAGAATGCATGTCTAATGTCATCACTCCAAACATCACGTATGATGAGGACTCAGCTTAGTGCAGCAAACAGCTGACTCCCTGGTGCCGTCCTTCAACCACGCTGATCGCTTTGCTCTAATCATCACTGCGTTGACTCTCAGTAAATACAATCATAACAATGAATCATAGCGGTACATTTGAGTTTGTCGCCTCCAGCTGATTCCATCGTTGCATTTCATGCTTCTGTACAAGTAAAACTGTCACCAACAATGTGAGAGACCTAAAAGTCAGAACGTGTGTCTTTACACAGGAACCACTTAGCAAAGCATCAGTATAAGAGGCATTCAGGCACTCATCTAATGTGGCCTCACAACACGCATAACAACTACACACTCACTGTGTAGTTTATGGAAGTAGCAGACAATGCATGTGACATGGCTGACAACAACATTAGACAGTAACTACTGTATAACCTGCTCACACTGAGTATTTGGACTTGAACTCAGCGTTTATGAACCGTGGGTCATCGAGCAGGAAATAAGAAAAACCCACTTTTAATCCAAGGTTGTGTTTTGAGGTAGATGATCAAATAAGAGGAAGAGTGGCTGAGCTTAAACCCTCACTCTGAAGTGTCACTTGTCCACTACACTGCAGTAAAACATGCCAGTCACTAAGGCCCACTGTGTGACACCGTCCATGGAAGCGTGTTGTGAACCAGCCCGACCCACTCCCACACTCAGACCCGTCCGTGGGCCAGAATCCGACTGGAGCCGCTCACGGTCCGGTCGCTGCTGAGCAGCTGGTCACTCATCAGGTCAGTTGGTCGGCCAGTGGTTCTGTGGGTAAGTTACACCTGAGGGAAGCACGGCCCAGTATGGAACCAGGCTGTTCACACCTGGAGGAGTGGGACGGAGACGCTTCAGTGAGAAGAACGAGTGAATGTGACTTATTTTCTGAACTCCGTCAGTCGCCGCATGGTTACGGCTGAACCGAAACTGATCACTAGCCAGTTCACACACTTCTGCTACACACTGCTACAGTACACACTGCTGCACACTGCTACAGTACACACTGCTACACACTGCTACACACTGCTACAGTACACACTGCTACACAGTGTTACAGTACAAACTGCTACACACTGCTACAGTACACACTGCTGCACACTGCTACACACTGCTACACACTGCTGCACACTGCTACAGTACACACTGCTGCACACTGCTACACACTGCTACACACTGCTGCACACTGCTACAGTACACACTGCTACACACTGCTACACACTGCTACAGTACAAACTGCTACACACTGCTACACACTGCTACAGTACACACTGCTGCACACTGCTGCACAGTGCTGCACAGTGCTGCTACACACTTCTACAGTACAAACTGCTACACACTGCTACAGTACACACTGATGCACAGTGCTGCACAGTGCTGCTACACACTTCTACAGTACACACTGCTACTCACTGCTACACACTGCTACAGTACAAACTGCTACACACTGCTACAGTACACACTGCTGCACACTGCTACAGTACACACTGCTGCACACTGCTGCACACTGCTACAGTACACACTGCTGCACACTGCTACACACTGCTACAGTACACACTGCTGCACACTGCTACACACTGCTACAGTACACACTGCTGCACACTGCTACACACTGCTACAGTACACACTGCTGCACACTGCTACACACTGCTACAGTACACACTGCAACACACTGCTACACACTGCTGCACACTGCTACACACTGCTACAGTACACACTGCAACACACTGCTACACACTGCTACACACTGCTACAGTACACACTGCTACAGTACACACTGCTACACACTGCTACACACTGCTACAGTACACACTGCTACACAGTGTTACAGTACAAACTGCTACACACTGCTACAGTACACACTGCTGCACACTGCTACACACTGCTACACACTGCTGCACACTGCTACAGTACACACTGCTGCACACTGCTACACACTGCTACACACTGCTGCACACTGCTACACACTGCTACACACTGCTGCACACTGCTACAGTACACACTGCTACACACTGCTACAGTACAAACTGCTACACACTGCTACACACTGCTACAGTACACACTGCTGCACACTGCTGCACAGTGCTGCACAGTGCTGCTACACACTTCTACAGTACAAACTGCTACACACTGCTACAGTACACACTGCTGCACAGTGCTGCACAGTGCTGCTACACACTTCTACAGTACAAACTGCTACACACTGCTACAGTACACACTGCTGCACAGTGCTGCACAGTGCTGCACAGTGCTGCACAGTGCTGCTACACACTTCTACAGTACAAACTGCTACACACTCCTGCTACACACTGCTACAGTACACACTGCTACACACTGCTACAGTACACACTGCTACACACTGCTACAGTACACACTGCTACACACTGCTACAGTACACACTGCTACTCACTGCTACACACTGCTACAGTACAAACTGCTACACACTGCTACAGTACACACTGCTGCACACTGCTACACACTGCTGCACACTGCTACAGTACACACTGCTGCACACTGCTACACACTGCTACAGTACACACTGCTACATACTCCTGCTACATACTGCTACAGTACACACTGCTACACACTCGTGCCAGTGACACCTTCACGGCCTCATCCAAATTGGCCTCTCATTTCCACCATGCACACACATATGAACACAGACAGACGTGTCCCTGAACGCCTCGGGCGTCAGGACAAAGCGTTAGCAGACACTTTGTGTCCTGGAACGTGTGCGTCCGCCCGCCCGGTGGCCTATAAACCAGGAACCTAATGGACTCACTTCGTGGGAAGCTGCTCGCTCCTATTAAAATGCTGTACAATTTTCCAATACGCCTTTGATTCATTTACTTTTGGTGTTGAAAGCAATGATGCGCCTCATCAACGGCTTTAATGAGAGGAATTAACGTCATTTTTAACCTTCTTAATGTTCCTTAGAACAACAACGTGTCCAACAGTGGTAGTTTGCTGCACTAATGTGAGAACTGTTCTGTAGTCATTGTTTTCAGCTCTTTGCCTCATGGCAGCAAACTCAGTGCGCTGGAAAATAACTTTACTGCATCACATCAGCTCCAAACAGCCAGGACTCCATATTGGTTCTCTGGGCTGCGTTCTTGAGCTGTCGTCCTTCACCAACGGGTTCTCCGTTTAATCCCATCTGATCCACTGGAGTGCGAGCGCTCAAAAATCACAAACTTCGCTTGTTTGTGACTATTTCAAAAAAAAACAAAGAAAAGATCAGAGCGCGAGCGCAGATAAAGTCAGCTGCTCTCAGCAAATGAAGTCACAATGGGTGAGTGTGTTGGAAAATAAAGCTCCATCTACAATGAGAGTGCAGCAAATGGCTCCTTTAGGCAGAGGAGCTGGTCCTGGTGCATTATTGAAACTCTAATATTCAGCTAAGGGTCACTTTACTGGGCCAAGGTCTTCGTGTCTAATATGGGCCCGTGTTCGGCCCTCGCACGCATGCGATAGATACACACATGGCTATACAAAAGACACATGGCTACACAAAAGACACACCGGAATGGACAAATGTGTACCTCAAAATGGATTCACTCACTCCTGCCAACGCAAGTGTGTGTGTGTGTGTGTGTGTGTGTGTGTGTGTGTGTGTGTGTGTGTGTGTGTGTGTGTGTGTTCGTTCAGGGAGGTTTTCTACAGACTTTGAATACCACTTTGGGTGGGTTTCATATGCAGAGTGGAGCCTTTGGGGAAGAGAAAGGCCTCATAAATACATTATCACTCATGGCAAACTCTGAAGGCTTTTGCTGAGTCCATCTAAGTGTGTAGGGGTGTATTGGTGTATCTGAAAGAAAGTAATGGGTGTATTTTTGCATCATTTCAAAGTTGAGTGGACACAGACACACACTCCTCCTGCGTGATCTCATGCATAAATAAATGCACCTCACATCTGCATACACCTGCATGTGTGAGTCTATTGGCTCTCACAGGCCCACTTTGGTTTAATAACACACACACACACACACACACACACACACATGCATGCATGCGTGCATGCATGCGTGTGTGCGTGCGTGTGTGTTCCCGCCAGCAGTCGGAGGATGCAGGGCTCTGCATGTACTGCATACTGCACCCTCTCATGCCTCGGTCTCTTATAATTTATGCATGCCCACCTGCGTGCACACACTCATGGCCCGTGCGCCTCTGCTCTACACTTCTGTGCACTCTCCTGCTCCCTGCTCTGGGAACAGCAGGCCAGCTGACAGCCTCAGCGAGCATGGATTAGCATATCAAGCTACTGGCACCACTCAGCACGTCTCCTGACAGCTACCCTGTCCCATGGGGTGGACTATAGAAGGATCAGCTCTGGGAGCAGCGAGGCCCAGTGAGATGCATTATGTTACACTCAAACACTGAGTCAGGAAGCTTCATTTCAACTGTGTAGTCTGACTATGCCCCTGGTTTATACAGTTAAAGGTGAAGGCGCAGGACATCAGTGACAGGAAGTTACTTTGTAAGTAACAGCATGAAGCTGCATTTTGAACTTATAACTCGTATTTTTTCATTGTTGGGGCTCAGGAACACGATATTTGATGTGATATTATGTCTTTGTTAGGCTCAGTATGGGGATGTTTAACCTCCACACACGCTTTTACGCTGCTGTGCAGCTTCGTCTTACTGTCTCCTGTAGAGGTGTCCTGTGAGTCTAAGATGCCCGACTCCTGAAGTGAGCGGATGCAGGAGTCCACCAGCTCCAGGCCTGTTGTAAGCTCCTCCTCTATGTCCTTCTGTCCATCTGCACGAAAAAAGACAACAATGTTGAATGGAAAAGGACAGTAACATCTTTTGTCACGCGGCAAATCAAGCAGCCAGACGTTTAGCTGCTAGATAAACTGTACAGTTGAGGTTAAGATACCAACCGACAGTCCAGCCATGAAAGCTGTGAGGCCCAGGTCCAGATACTGGGACATTAGTCGGTCCTGGAGCCACTGATAACATCCCTGAGTGGATTTGGGCAGGTTGTATTGACTTGGACTGAAGCTGTGGCTGAAACATTTCCAGTGCTGTCTATCCAGCATTCGAGTGCATTTATTCTCACCCTAAGACGCATCACCAGAAATCATCTTTAAACCTGCTTGAGCCACAGTGAAAGACTGTTAAAGGTTCCTGAGTGACGGGGGGATCAAACTGCTCGACTAATGTTTTTGACTAACTAAGCGTTTCTTTCCTTTTTTATGACAGCGCTGCTTGAGCCTCTCTGACGCTGAGCGGTTTGAAGCAAAGCTTCAGCAGATGGATGCAAACCGCAGCAGACAGCACAGCCTTAAGCATGAAGTTTGACCTTACGCATCCACGCCTCCATGCGCTTAGACGCCGCTTTGTTGGCAGAGGTCGCCAACTCTGCACCGAGATAATCAATCAACTCTCTACAATATCAGGCTCAACAGGACCAACAATGCAGAGGCCAGGGCCATTGTCTCAGTCTTTCCAGCTGAAGTCCTGTAAAGGACGTTGTGATGCCCAGTGAAGTGTTTGGATTGGATTCATTCAGTGATTCTGGTGGGCTTTAATGAAAACCACTTCCCATCTGGCACCACAAACCAAGAAAACAGTGCAGTGAGAATCTTTACTCCAGGTCGTATAAGAGGCTTATCAATGTATTTTATCATGTAACACAATATTAACACTCAACACAAGACTAGAATGAGTATTACCTTGGTTATTCCACCGAAACTTCTCATCTGCCGAGCTGAAAGAGACACAAGCGACAGACACACAGTTATTAGAAGTGAACCCACAGGTGGACATGCAGATGAGTTTACATGGAGTTGCAGTTGCAAACTGCTTTTATAAGAAAAATGAACCGAAGAACAGTTGAGCAGTGGCCATTTGACAGCCTGTCCATCAGTCACACACTTCTAGGCCTACTTTGAAAAAGCAAAACAACCTTAACTATTTGTTTGCAATAAAGACTGTTGAAGCTGACATGTAGCATGTACTGCTACAGTAAAGGTCTGACATTTGGTTACATGAAAACACTGACAGGTTCCAGGAGCTTGGGCTTGTGTTTTATACCATCAGTGGTTTTATGCTGAGACTGCGTAACAGACTGCAGCCTCTCAGTGAGTGTCTCCAGGTACTCGTCATGGCTGCGTTCCTACTGTGATAATGGTGCAGGACTGTTGTTGTGCCCGTGCTTGGCCGGTGACACTGTTGCTGACCTTCTCATTAATCCTGTCATCCAGCAGGAAAGTGACCCCACACGCTGGTGGCTGCATCACATGACATCACGTGACCACAGTCACCTGATCTGAATTAAACTGAACTTCAAAAAGTACTAACACACATGTGGGAGTTGTCGTAACATACAGGAACATGAGGCTGAGGGAGAGAACGAACAGTGTGCAGACTGCTGTTACTTCAAAAAGGTAACAAATGGTTACCTGTTATTATTAATATTGTCCAGTATGTCTACGGCTTATACGTAGCGTATACAGCGTGGTGGAAGCTAGGAAAAGTTCAACTAACAACCAAACAATAATAATACTTTGATAATAATATCATTAAGCTACAGTATTCTGCTGAAAACAAACAAACAACAATACTAATATTAATATGCAAAGCAAAGGGCAACTCCCACAACTGTACCACCAGGTCCAGTGTGTCCAGTTACAGCACAAGCACCATAAGATTAGCGGTGCAGCATTGTGTGCATGTGGCCCACTGGACCAGGAGGCCGGAGGCGGGTTCTACTGGATCCACTCATTCACAGGTTCAAAAACAATAAGCTTAGGTGAAAAGAAGGCACGGGGCTGCTGCCATGTCGGCTGCAACGCTCCTCCTCAGTATTCCTGCATGCTTCAGGACAGATCCCCCAGAAGCTCACAGCTACAGCTCAATGCAACACGATGCCGTCCAGTCTGACGCGCTGCAGAGGCCATTAAATCACCTCCATGTTCTGTACCTGCATGTGAGGCGTGTGACGGATGGGGAGCGGGAGTTAATGGGACCCTCCGTCAGCGAGGCAGATCCTCCTTCATTGAGCTTTATTATACTGAACAATGGACTCCCACACACATGCATGTACCAAAGCCACACAGAGCAGGGGAACGGGCTGAGGGGCAAAGACTGATACAAGCACCTCCGATGGAGTCAGTCTGGGTTCAGACAGAAGCTCAGGCGCTGGTTCTACGCAGCCTCGCAAGCTTTTCCTGCATGTGGCGCCGTGAAAGTGGCTCGCTGTAATTGGACGTGTCAGTGGATGTGTGTTTACCAGCGGTCACAATGTGATGCAGGTGAAAGGAAACGCGAGCTGAACGCTCACACAGAAACCCTGCTGTACAACTGGGAGAAAGGAGGCGTCATTGTGTAGCGGTGAGGTCGGGGGGGGGGGGGGGGGGGGGGGTCCAGGGAGGTTCCCATTTTAGCGAGTAGAGGATATGATAGGAGTTTGTGGGAGCTCAAAGTAAACCAGAGCAACAAGACCAGAGAAAGACATGAGGTTTTACATCTAAGGAGCTGAAACTGCTGTTGATAAATCAGCTTTGGTGAAATGTATTGCTTGAAATAAAGGAATAACAAAAAGACCAACAGTCTACAGTCATGACATGAGAAATTGTATTCCATGCTTAACTTCTCCACGTATAACATAGCATAACATTCAGTTGTCAAGTTCAACAGACTGAATAAATCTAGGTCCAAAAATCACAAAATCTGCATTTTTTATTTGTTCTGGGAAAAGAAAAGACAACGGAGCTTTAACACTTCTAGCGTCACGTTGAACTGATCATATGCTGCTTTTGATACAAAGCGCAGATGTAAAGAAATAATATAACCTCAAGCAAAGCACTATGTTGTTTACTCCTCTGCAGCACAACAGGATTATCTTCATGCCTTCAAGCTACAAAGAGCAAAACGTGTTCCGTTAGGATGATAACATTAGACAAAGCTCCCTTCAAGTGTGGAATCAGTGATATAAAAGCGCCGTCATCAGCAAAATGACTGATCCAACTGATCAGCACGAGTCACTGCAGCTGCTTTTGGTAACCTTTGATATTTAGCAGCAGCTGGTGCTCCAGACAACAAAGAAAGTGCAAGCAGTCTGTGTGTGATGTCAGCATTAGAACCCCAGAGCTAAGAGGAACCCTCAGAACCTTAAAGGAACCCTTAAAGCAGGCTTGAAACGTGTGGTAACTGGAATGAGCCCTGATGTGGCCTCTACTCCCCTGTCTCTGACCAGAACAGTGTGTGTTTGAGTGCTGCAGGCCTGAAAACGATCTGGTCACAAACTGGATATCGGATCATGCAGCCATTCATAAAAACTGTACTCGAACCATTCAACAGCCACACACCTCTTTGTATTAAGCTGTTTTTGGACCCAAACACTACTTTTAATGCTGCTAAACCTCAGTCTGGCCTCTGTTGTTACTAGCAGGCACCGTGAGCCGTCCTCTGATGAGCTGGTTCCTGATTCTGTCCAACCTCGTCACTAAGGAGAACCTCAGCATCTTCATCTCGGCTGCCTCCACCTCTGCCTCCGTCTCTGCCTCCATCTCTGCCTCTGCCTCCGTCTCTGCCTCCACCTCTGCCTCTGTCTCTGCCTCCATCTCTGCCTCCATCTCCATCCCTGCCTCCACCTCTGCCTTCGTCTCCATCCCTGCCTCCACCTCTGCCTCGTCTCAGTCTCTGCCTCCATCTATGCCTCCATCTATGCCTCCGTCTCTGTCTTCGTCTCTGCCTCCATATCTGCCTCCATCTATGCCTCCATCTATGCCTCCGTCTCTGCCTCTGTCTCAGTCTCTGCCTCTTCTTCTGTCTCTTTCCTCCAGGTTGCATCTACTTCGTGTGATAATTCACAGTGAGTGCTCTATTTTCTAGCCCAGCACATGGTTTTATTGAAAAGCGTCCCAATTTTCTTCTAGTATGTTTGTCACAAATCAGACACTGAAGACACGATTAAGGTGATAATGGCAATCTGGAAAGGAAGGAAATCTTTGCTGAACACATTCTCAGGCCTGTTCTAAACCAAAGTGAGTAAAATAAACATGATAATGCTCCATTAGATGGAATGACATCCTCCCTCAGTTGCCTCATTATTTGTCATTTCTGGATCATAATACAAATCTTACAAAAATACCCTGTACACTGAACATGTCAGCATAACCTCCACAGCTAGCTGAGCTACTGTAAGACTTAAATCTGGTAGAAATAGTTAGATAGAAGCTAATATTGCAATATTTGAGTCCTATTCTTACCATTCAAGTAAAAGCTCCATCCATCCATCCATTTTCTTAACCGCTTACTCCCTAGTGCGGGGTCACGGGGGTGCTGGAGCCTATCCCAGCTGGCTACGGGCGAGAGGCAGGGTACACCCTGGACAGGTCGCCAGTCCATCGCAGGGCAACACATAGACAGACAACCATTCACTCACACACTCACACCTACGGGCAATGGAGAGAAGCCAATCAACCTAATGCACGTCTTTGGACTGTGGGAGGAAGCCGGAGAACCCGGAGAGAACCCACGCAAACACGGGGAGAACGTGCAAACTCCACACAGAAAGGCACCAGGGCCGCCTCCGGGAATCGAACCCAGAACCTTCTTGCTGCTACCCACCGCACCACCGTGTAAAAGCTCCATAGAGTTGATGATCAACTCACATATTCGGGTCTGATATTTTGAGCTGCATTACACAGTGCATGTTGGTAATTTGGGACTATTTCTGTTATGTTACAAAGTCAAAACCACCTCATATCTGACTGATGAGTCTGGTGCATTACAGCACACAGAAATGGGAAGGCTGGAAATGGAAAGAAGGAACATCGAGGAGGTACACGGAGTAAGACAATGACAGTAGGAATGAAACAACAATAGGGAGAAATGTGGAAGAAAAAGCTCTGCTGAATCCAATGAGAGGGGTCTAAAGGAGCGAATGCCAGAGACAGCGATGGAAATCCTATCATTATATCCACCAATAAACACGTTTTGAACCTAGTCCATATAATCCTCCCATTTCCATGCCCTGCGTATTATCCGCTTTTGCTGCTGACCACAATGGCTGCTTCTCTCGTAGACAGAGCAGTTAGATAATTGAGCCACCAACAAAGAGAAAAGGTCCTTTTAGCTCAAAAAGCATTAAACAACTCTGCAGCCATCGCTGGGGTCAACACAAATTTAGATTCAAAAGTTAAAGCCACACTGTGGTTGTTAATTCACTCAGCACCACTTTGGCGACTTCATAAAAAGGCCACAGAGGCTTTTCCCAAAGGCCTTTGCTCTGAAACCAAAGTGAATGAGTTAAAAAAAGATTAACTTCATTTAAAGATTAATAACAGGTTGTCAGTTGCCATATTTCTAGTTTCAGCTGCTGAATTCACAATTCACCATTTGATTCTCACCATCACAACCAAAAATGCTGTACTTACATACTGTACCAACAGCATGTAGTCAACTAAGTAAAACCCAGATTAGCATTCAATTGTATCGTACACAAGGTTTTTGTACACAAAACTGTGGCCTTGTTTGTTCTTCTACAGTAGATATTTGTGTCATCAGTCATTGCTAGTTGACTTTGTCGTATGCGTAAGGATGAATTTCGACAGCGATAAGTTTCTCTGCTGCAGCAACAAACAGACTGCTTTAAATTTAAAATGCTTAATGAAGTAGACAGTTTAACTTGTTATTGGGGAAGGAAACTTACAGTAGACGATGAAATGACAAATCAAAAACAGATACAGAATATAAAACTAATGTGAAGCATATACACTGAGCTGCACAGTCTCTATACTCACTCCAACCAGCTAAGAAACAAACTGGAGCAATGCTGCGCCCCAATATTATAACTGGTCAAGAGGTGATCAGAGTCATCAGGTTTATCAGTTGTTCTACATTGATGTGTCTGTACTGTATGACTGAGAAGCACGGCTACTTTTATTTAGCTTAACTTAACTGTTTTTAATAATTTGCCTCTGACTAATGAAGTTATTGATGAGCCCCTGTGAAGACAAAGCAGAATCTCTGTCAATAATATGGAACAACTGCGTCATCATCATCGCTCATCCTCTTCATGGAATCCAACAAATCAGTAACATTGTACTGACATATTATTACGATTCTGAATCTCAGTCGAAACCAGGTTTAATTCCTGTTCATTTGTTTTTGATTCTAGTCTGTGATGACAGTTTCAGGTTTTTGAATGCATCTGCAAGACTAGGTTAATTCTTTTTATTTAAAGCCTTCAATAGGCCTAAATTACAACTGATTAAATCCCAAACTCTCATGGAGAAGCGTGTCACCCAGTGTAACTGGACAAGCGTGTCTAAAGAAGATGCAGGCTCCCAATCAGCCAAGAAACCTGAGTTTTTGTAGCACTTTATAGATGAAGATGAATTTGGTTTAGAATGATTTTTTAAATATCTCTGGCCATTCTCATCCTCACTATTTCTCTGTGAACCTCAATTTACAACCAGAAAAATGTTGTTTAGCTCTGCTTCTTTAAATAGATTTACAGTTATACAGAGTTCATTTGTTTCATTACAACTAATATTTGTTCCATAAAAACAAGATTGTCCTTGTCCTCTTTTTCTCAGGTTATGTAGTGAGCGTGCAGTTAGAAAAGCATTTCAATTAATAATTGAATGACGTTTTTTAACATTAAACAGTTTCTTTCAGCATAATCTGGCTTTGATTCATGGTTGTTAGTTTGTAAAGAACAGTCTTAATAAAGATCCAGTCCTATCTCCACTCTGCAGCACAGCGGCTTCTCCAGAGTCAGCGTCCAGGCTTGGAGTCAGCTTCAGGACCTTTGCTGCATGAATCACCTTCCTCCCACTCGATTCCTGCTACTATTAAATAAAGCCATATAATACTTATTCATACATAATATGCTGTGGGCAAAACCCAATGAAGCCTCTGCGATGCCGTGGCCCTGACCAGACACGGGAGCGAGAGAAAGCCTATTATTTGACATTGTAGGACTTGAGAGAACACACATAAACATTTATCTGTGCCACAAAGGACGACACACGCTGAGATGCTACTATTTTCCAATGGGACTCAGACATGGATAGGTTTTTCCTGCCATCGGTGACAGTTATGCCGCCAGAGGATGCAGCGAAGGCATGTCCCACCACAGCTTTTGTGGACCTTTAATTACAGTGCGAGGCAGCAGCAGACCCCAGTGTGTAACTGTGTGCTTTATCTGGCCCCGTCACCTGACTTTTCCCTAATTACGCATTACTGTGGAACAATGGTGAACTGCTGCTGCTTTGATGGCCACCATTTACTCCGGCTGTATCTCATATCTCAAACGAGGCATTATTCAGCCGGGTGAGAATGTCAACAGCCTCGTGAGACGCTGCAGCTCACAGGAGAGCGTGTAGTTCGCAGATACTGGTTACATGTTAAAATATTCTGCAATGCAATACACAAGCCTGGCTGGAAGATGAGCTGTTTGCTGTTGAAGATGGCAGCACCTGAACCTACTGGGTCTAGTACTGAGTAGCTGCTGGATGACTGGATCATCTAATCAGCTTCAAATTGGAATTTATGATAAACGCTGTGTATAATTTATTTGAGAAACCCGTTTTTTCTCAGTCAAGAACAAGTATTTCTGCTTTAACCAGATCTTTGATGAGGTTAGTTTAATTGCCTGATAATTGTGTGGTATAATCAGAAGGTTGAAAGAAATGCTTGAAAGCAAGCAGAATACAGTGGCAGCGAGACGCCTATGGGCTGAGATGCATGTTACATTATTCATACATGATTAATCTGTTTGTTAGAGCACCGCACTGCAAATAGCTACAAAGGTAAAAAGAACTTAAGGTGAAATAACAGATAAAACCTTGCAAATGCAAATGCATTGCTGCTGTTTGCCAGCAGACCGAAATCAACAAAGCAAAGAACATTAACCGGGAGCTCCGTGTCTGGCTACAGCTGATAATATTATTTATGAAATTCAATTTTTTAATAAAAACACCCAACATGAGCGTCGCCAGACTGGAGCTAGGACGGTGAAGGTGAGGAGAGATATGAGTCTCGTCTGGGCGTGATGCACAGACGTTCAGGCGAGGTGGAGCAGAGCTTCATTTCCCTGCACTCCGCCGTCTAAAAGGCAGAAACACAAGAGCCTTTGAAGCGAGTGATTAAAGCGCAGCGGGATCAGGCGCAGCTCGCCGTTCCTGCTGCCCCGTCCAAAGCAAACAAATGGCTGGAGAGAGGGAGGGGGGGGGGCAGGGAGAGAGAGAGAGAGAGAGAGAGAGAGAGAGAGAGAGAGAGAGAGAGAGAGGGAGAGAGATGGGAGGGAGGGAGAGAGAGAGAGAGAGAGAGAGAGGGCGAGAGAGAGAGAGAGAGGGGAGGGAGGGAGAGAGAGGGAGAGAGAGAGGAGCAGAAGTCTCCTGTGACCCACTAAATTGGTCAGATTGACTTCCTACTCTACCACAGTGAGACGCAGCCATTTTGACTGGAGGCCATGAGTTAAATGAGAAGTGAGGAAGGAGACATGTTGGTTCTCTGTGTGACACCAGGCGTTCCTTCCAGACTCACCTCATGAGCCGGCACACACAAACACACACACACAAACACACACACACACACACACACACACACACACACACACACACACACACACACACACACACACACACACACACACACACACACACACACACACACTGTCCAGGGCCGGTGCTGAGGCCTCTTATGAGCATCGACTCGGTCCAGTGAAGCCTCTTCTCCAGGACGCACACGTCCAGAGCTGAACTGAGCTGAGCATCGGTTTGGAACCGGAGCCCATTGTGCTTCTCTGTGGACTCCAGGTGTTCACACCATCACGGCTGCCTTTAAAGAATCAAGCTAATTCTGTTTTGCTATCAACAGACCATCTCTCAGGGACGTGTGTGATTTTCTCATTTGCGGCTATTGTCCACCTGCAGCTCAAGCGGTTTGAAAAGAGAAATGTGTCTGTTGTGCTGCAAAAGCATGGCTCGTTTTTTTCCCAAATTAACAAAACATTTTACCTTTTAAGATTTTAAACAGACTCTAAATTTAAAACTACCACATGGAATCAACACTTTCACATAAGAAGCCTTTCACATAAAAATGTTTAGAGACACCACCAATGAAGTGGACAACCGGTTTCAGAGAAGACAAAAGTGCAAACAAACAAATAAATGAAATATAATATGAATACTGGTAATTTACCCTCAGCTCTGTCAGGTTGAAATAAATAAACCTAAAGATCACAGATTTACTTACACAGCACCGCTAGGATTTTCTTCATCATCAATACAGCTCCTAATAAAGCTGCGTTCCTTTTAATACCAGATGGTTCTGTCCCGGTTTCGCAGACGGACCCACATGCACAGACACAGTCCAGTGAACTCAAGGGTTTTAATCAGGGTCTTCAGGTCAAAATACAGGCGAGGTACAGGATACAAGGCCTAGAGCATAGCTACGGTGAGAACTGATGGTCAAATACCCTGCTGATTGACAGGTTGATGACAGCTGTGACCTGAAGACGAAGCTAAGCACATAGGAACAAACCGGAAGTACAAACAAAGTCCAACAGGAAACGAGGACAAAAAGCACCGATCATCACAGGTTCATCTGAGCTGGAATCAACATTCTTTGGCGTTGGTTAAGAGGAAGTGGCTTTAAAGACTGTATGAGATACAACACAGAGCCCTGACATGTAGAGACATTTACCAGATGAGGCAGTTTGTGTGATGATGATTGATTAACAGTGGGTGAATAAATCAAATCTTTAGTGTATCAGTGTCAAATATATATATATAACTGAGCTCCAGCTTTCTTTTATATCCGACAGGGCCACGATGCTGAATGTGTTCCCAGTAATGTCACTGCCTTTACTGATTGTTACCAAACTAACAACCAATCAGTTCAGAAACACTAAAAACAATGTCCCCTGAATGTTAAAAACACAGAAGAGACAGCTTCACGCAAGGAGGAGACTGCTTTAGTACAGAACAGGTGAACGGGGCTCAGAGATAAAAGGTAAACATGCAGCGGGAGGCGCCAGGGATGAAATGCACAGGAAACAAGGGAGTTAAGAAAAGACTTCATCAGTCCAAAGTGAGTGTAGGGACACAGCAGGATGATCAGACACCGTTCTTTGTGTTCTACCAGTCTGTAACTAGTGCATGTCTGCAGTGGGCTGAGCTGAACTGGCAGCTCATCACCCTGACAGGTTCGGGGTAATGGGCCTCACTGGACTCGCAGGACGGCTCCATTATCCGTCCAGAGGAGCGGCGGCGGCTCTGACCTGCCGCATCCACAGCCACACATCGGATCAGCGCTCAGACGGTGGCACCGGCCCAGGACGCGGCTGCTTCACAGCCAGCGCTGGGTGTGTGCTCCGACCCCTGGAGCAGGAAACACACACACAACTCTGCTTGTCCTCTTTATGTCTCTATTAAACCAATATGTTCAACATATATGCCAATATGTTCATCGATATACAGAAGACATCATTAACCCATGATGTCCTGTGACTTGAATGTAGGGTGAATCACCAGCGTCAGCATTGCGATAAATGTATCAGAACCGCTCTTTGAAGCAAGAGCTAAGCAGGTTAATACTGTTAATACTGTAAGTACAGTACAATGATAGAAGAAAACCTAACCTTACAGCTACAGCTCACATGAAGAAGGGAACGACTAACAACGGGTTCGATACCCGGCTCACATCACGGAGAAGATGCCTAAAGTGTGAGATGTAACATGGAGAGTTTAACCATGATGACTGTAATCCACTATCAAGCACCAATTACCTGCAACACTGATGAAATGTCCTTCCATTAAACAAAACAAACCTGATTAAACTAAATCAGTTTGTTCATATGGTTGACAAAGAAACACACACACACACACACACACACACACACACACACACACACACACACACACACACACACACACACACACACTGCATGGTGACCCGTCAGGTCTGATTAGGACTGGAAACAAAGATGGAGCTGAAGAACTCATTAGCGCCTGTGGAAGTCTTTATCTTCACAACACAACAGGAGTGGGTTCCTGAACTGAACCCCCCCGCTCCATGGCATGGAGCAAACACTGACTCATAATCCACATCACTGCCCTACACACACACAAACAGATCGTCCTTGTGAGGGATCGCACCCTAAAAACCAACGGGAGACAAAAAGGGCAACACACTGTTTTCTATTGCGCCTTTCTGGTCATAACACTCATGATTATATGGTATCTACTGTGTCTGTGTGTAGAAACTAGAGCTGCTCCTCAGGGAAAACACAGATTGACTGTGTGTGAGTCACTTTTTATAGAAACATTACACTTTCTAGTATCTTACGTGGAAGATCGCATTTTTATCACACTTGAGAAAATCTCCATTACAAATCCTCCATTTTCATGCCATGTCTAATGATCCATGAGATGTGAAGCATAATTATGTTTGGAACAACAAACCAGGTAGAAGTCTCAGCTCGGTTCTTGCATCTCTCCAGAAGGAAAAAGCTAGTGTTAAACTGACGTTGATGGTATGGTTTCATGGCAGAGCCAGCGTTTGAAGTGCTGTAATGTTGCTCGCTGGGTAAAAAAATACATTTTTAAAGTTCAATAATTAACTTTCCCCATTTTGTGGCCATTTGGTTTTTAGAATTGCTGAAACAACAACACAGATACAATGAACTACATGTGAAGCCATTAACAGAAACTGAAGGTCAAGGTACAGTAACAGACAACCTGGGAACTAGTAAGCTCTTATTGTGAAATAACCTGCTAATGACACTAAGAAATGAAATGTAATTATCTGATTTACTGTAGTTATGGCAACCAGTTATACCACTGTAAAGTTTGTTTTATTTAAAGTTAGTCGTGTTTTTATTATTTAAAATATTTACCTTAATGAAAGTACTTTCTACTACTATACACTACTGTTAGCTACCCAACGTTTCTCTTTAGCAACGTAGCTAAGCTAATTCAATATCACGTCAAGGCGGCTTTTATTGTCTTGTCTTGGTTCTATTGGGCCTAAAAACCTCTCAATATCAAAAAAAACAAAACAAGTAATCAGAGTCACGCTGTCCGGATTCATTTACAGAGGCTGCTTATTTATCATAAATGAAGCTAGTTAACTGTAATAATTACTATTATTATTAATTATTATTAGCAAATACTTTTGCTTTCATCACCTCCATTCAAGATCAGATCGATCTTATCTACATGTTCTTGTCTATCTTCACTCAGGTTATGAACCACAGACCTTCAGTATTTCTGTAGCAAAAACCATTTGACTGAAGAATTTCAGCCAATTGAATGTTAAAGCTAAATGAAACTGTTCAGGACAGCAACAATGCAAAGGTTCCAGCGGTAACGGAACAATACCTTCCACTGGCTTTCATGAGTGTCCAGCTCACTGCCTGCGAGGACTCGGCCATTCTCCAAACCATTCTGTAATCACGTCAAAGTCAAACAAAGTGGATAGCTTTGAAAAAGCATTACAACACACTGACCCTCACTAAATGAAAAGCCATGTAATCAGGTTATAAAGATGGCAGCCTTTATTCTATCGCTGTGACAATGTAGAAGGAAGGGTTGATTTATTTACAGCTTGTTTGTTTAAGTCCTTGCCATTTAACTGTGGGCGCAGCACTGAAGAGCGAAATGCAGGCACTGCTTAATTAGACTTGTGAATAAATTGGTTTTAGACCATCTTCCCGCTCCTTGTGGATAAACCCTCTCAAATTGAAATGCGAACTACAATACAGACACATGAGTAATTAGATTGAGATGGATGGAGTCCCCACCCGCTTAAAGGAATCAAAGTGAGGAAGAGATGATGGATTGTGTGCAACTATTTGTTTGTGTGTGTGTGTGTGTGTGTGCGTGCCTGTGTGTGTGTGTGTGTGTGTGTGTGTGTGTGTACGTGCGTGTATGCGCGTGTGTGTGTGTGTGTGCATGCGTGTGTGTGTGTGTGTGCGTGCATGTGTGTGCATGTCTGTGTGTGTGTGTGTGTGTGCGCGTGTGTGTGTGTACGTGTGTGTATGCGTGTGTGTGCGTGTGTGTGCATGTCTGTGTGTGTGTGTGTGTGGTGTGTGTGTGTGTGTGTGTGTGTGTGTGTGTGTGTGTGTGTGTGTGCATGTCTGTGTGTGTGTGTGTGTGTGTGTGTGTGTGTGTGCGCGTGTGTGTGTGTACGTGCGTGTATGCGTGTGTGTGCGTGTGTGTGCATGTCTGTGTGTGTGTGTGTGTGTGTGTGTGCGTGCGTGTGTGTGCATGTCTGTGTGTGTG
>NC_040897.2:1689363-1694363 GCF_900634795.4 Betta splendens
TTCACTCACACACTCACACCTACGGGCAATGGAGAGAAGCCAATCAACCTAATGCACGTCTTTGGACTGTGGGAGGAAGCCGGAGAACCCGGAGAGAACCCACGCAGACACGGGGAGAACGTGCAAACTCCACACAGAAAGGCACCAGAACCCAGAACCTTCTTGCTGTAAGGCGACAGTGCTACCCACCGCACCACCGTGCCGCCCTCTGAACTTTACCCTATGGTAAATATGTATATAATATAGGAAACAAAGCTATTCTATATTCTATAACTGTCAGTTGGATGAAAGCACAAAAAAAGGAAAATCTGATTTGACCGCAACTAAACTGTAACGCTTGTAGTGTAGTGATGTCTGCATGACGTTCATCGTTGGACCCCATTAATCAAACATACTGTAATGTCATGATGTTTTAGGATCTGGGTTTCTGCCTTCTGCTGAGCTCAGTTGATGCCTCATACATGTGTGCACATGCTCACACACTGTACACACTGCACACACTGTACACACTGCGCACACTGTACACACTGCGCACACTGTACACACTGCTACAGTACACACTGCTACAGTACACACTGTACACACTGTACACACTGCACACACTGTACACACTGCTACAGTACACACTGCTACAGTACACACTGTACACACTGTACACACTGTACACACTGCACACACTGTACACATTGCACACACTGTACACACTGCACATACTGTGCACACACTGCACACACTGCACACGCTGCCCACACTGCACACACTGTACACACTGCTACAGTACACACTGCTACAGTACACACTGTACACACTGTACACACTGTACACACTGTACACACTGCACACATTGCACACACTGTACACACTGCACATACTGTGCACACACTGCACACACTGCACACGCTGCCCACACTGCACACACTGTACACACTGTACACATTGCACACACTGTACTCACTGCACACACTGTGCACACTGTGCACACTGCACACAATGCTACAGTACACACTGTACACACTGTACACACTGCACACACAGCTATAGTACACACTGTACACACGGTACACACTGTACACACGGTACACACTGTACACACTGTCATCCTGTCATTCAGCCTCTACTCTGTCCAGCTGCTCCTCATTCCAGTGATTACTCTACGCTGCTGCCCAGCCTAGTTCATTGTCACACATCCTGTATATACAGTAGCCCATCATTAAACCACCACCACTCCAGCTCCCACTGGTTTTGTTGCTGCCAGCTCTGTAGTAAGTCTGTACGATGCTCTGCTCATCTCCACACTTTTAGGTCGTCCACTCACCCACAGACTGAGAGACGGCTGCCATTTTGTGTTTCCGTTGGGCTCCCGTCAGAACCCGTCTCCCTCACTTGATTCCCACCACCAGTCATTTTTGTTTCACTCCCTTTTCGCTGTTCTACACGTTGCTCATTTTCTATACACTCGCTTGAACCCTCTCAGTCTGTTACACCTCATCACTCCTTGGTTTGTGCGCCGTCTGCATGGTTTAATAAAGCAGACAAGTTTGACTTCTGGTCTCAGGCCATTTTTTTGGGTCCACTCACTAATTATAGTATATGAAGCGCCCAAAATTCTCCCTAATAGTGAAGCGCCACAGCTAATTAGGCACACACAAAACCAAACAGCTGATTTGTTTTAATTGCTGTGATGATGATAGCTCATTAAACATAACTGATTTTAGCAATTTGTCTAAAAAAGAATTTAAATGAAACAAATTAATCCAGCTGAATTGTGGCTCATTCCCAATTTATGTAACAACAGAGAAAGAATATGATATATACTGTATCCATAGTTCCCACATTGTCTTCATGGAACCCTGTTTACCAGGGTATTTCCATGTGATAGCAACATCAGGAAGAAGGAGCAGGAGAAAATCGAGAAGCACCAAGAAAGAAGAGATACAGAAGATGTAAACGGTCAGGGCACAAGTGGTACCCATGGTGATAGGAACATTAGGGGCAGATCCCAGAACAGATCCCAGGAACAACATCTGAGATTTCTGTCCCGAAGAGCGCAGTCCTAGAAACAGCTAAGATTCTACACAGGACCCTCAAACTCCCAGGAGGACCCGAGCAAGGAAGGGAACTTTTTAATTTATATATATATATACTGTATATATAGATAGATGGATAGATATACACACGCGCACACACACATATAAATGTATATTATAAATATATATAAAAAATATATGGACTACATAAAAATGTGTATATATATATATATAAATTTAATAAAAATGTAAACATTTTGATTATTGCAAAACAATTCTAAACACAAGCTCTGATTGTGAAGATCTTCATTGATTTTATTTAGCTTAATGGTCAGATCACAGTCAAACAGACGGATGCAAACAACGCATGCATCGTCAAAGAATTACATTCCCCAGTAAGAACCAACAGCACTGCTATTTATAGTGATTACACAATGTTCATTTTCTGCCTGACAAAGTTCGGATGAGAGCCGAGTGCTCTGTTCGAGCCTAAACGCCGACGTTGCTGGAGGCAACCACAGCTTTCCTCCATACTGGTCCCTTTGACTGGAATACATCATTAATGCAATACGTTCAATTAAACTGCAAACTTCACTGTAATACACCATGTTTATCTTACAAACAGTGGATAGTTGGCCTTTGTGACTATATTTGTCTCTGTCTTTTCATGCCAGCACAGGATGGATGTAAAACCAAAGGGTTACATAAACTCTCCACTCCATGACACTGTTAAATGCCTCTCATATGTTCTGCTGCAAAAATAATAAATCTGTCGACTGTGAGTAGTTGCCGAGTGCAAAATGTTGCAAAATATACAGAGTATCTGAATACAGAGAGAGCGCACACACACACACACACACACACACACACACACACACACACACACACACACAAACACACACACACACACACACACACACACACACACACACACACACACACACACACACACACACACACACACACACACAGTACCCTGAAGTCTCTCAAGTGTGAACACTGTTAAACAGCCAGAGCAACATGTAGAGTCGTCCCTGTTTACACAGCTTTGACAAGATGATACACAGGTTCTGCAGCTGAAGCGTGGATAAAAATACAGCAGCTTGACAGGAAGCCAGATCTCTTATACAGAGTTCACTGTATTCAGAGCCCATGGTAAATCATATTGAAACTGATGGAGGAGAAAAAGGGCACTGGTAAACTGCATGAGAGGCCCTCACGCGGAGTTAAAAAGCCACTTTCTTTATTCACATCACATCACAAGCACCAGCGCATGCGAGAAACCTGCACGTTTCCTGTGTGATCTGAATTTTACCAGTCAAACCCATCACAGCCGCGTGATGTGAAGAGCAAGACGGAGGGAAAATAACACGTTTCAGGCAACTCTGGCTCCACAGCAGAGGAGAGATGAGACAGAACGCTTGTGTCTCCACTCTTCAGCTCAGAACATGGAGGCAGAGGCTGAAGCGGACAACTATTAGCTTGATGGAGAGCCGTGAGAATGCGGCTCCTCGAAAACGTTCAAACAAAAGCAGTTCTGCCTCCTCTCCTCCCTGTGATCCCTCGCTCAAACTCAAGGCTGACAGACAGACACCTGTTACTGCAGAAGAAAGGGAAGAAGTGATGCAATGAACCTCTGCTACACAACACTGGTGAAAACAGGCAAAACTAAGAACAGAGGGTGAGAGAGAGAAGGGGGGGGGGGGGGGGTAGAGGCAGAACGCACACATACCTTAACATGGACCATGCTTCATAGGAAGACACAAAAATCACAATATCCTGCTTTTTCTCTGCTGTAGTCTGGTCAAAAAGCATCCAGTCCTACTGCTCCAAAGTCTCATCTGTCCTTGGCCAGGACACCTCGAAAGAGAGCGGGCGAGCGAGAGAGAGAGAGGGAGAGAGAGAGGGACAACAAGTGTCACTTGAGCTGACTGCAGCTCCTCTCTCTCTATGTCTCTTTCTCTTTCCCTCCTCAGGGGCCATGAAACACACACACACACACACACACACACACACACACACACACACACACACACACACACACACACACACACACACACACACACACACACACACACACACACACACACAGCTCACTGAGGCACAAAGGTCCCCATGGCAACAGAGCATTTAAAAGCCCTGTGGCATTATTTATGCAACGTTGCATCACAATGGGCCCTCCCACTGGTCAACCCTGCCAAAAGCCCGCCACTCGCCACTCACCCTCTGCCTCCCGCCCTCCCTCCGTCTCCCTCTCTCTCTTTCTGACCAGACCATCTGCACCTACCCCCCATCCCTCCCCCTCCTCTCATCCGCTACCACTGAAAAGCGTAAAGGGATTTGGGGAAAAAAGGGGGAGAGACACAAGACACACACACACACACACAGGATACTCATTCCCACAGAAACACACACACACACACACACACACATGCCTATACTCAAGCTATATTTACATGCCAGCACACAGACGTGTGTTCTGGCTCAGTGAAATTCAATGGACTGAAAAGGAATGTAAAGATTTGATGGGGGCAGATAAATTCCAGCGCACACACACACACACGCACGCGCATGCACGCACGCACGCACGCACGCACGCACACACACACACACACACACACACACACACACACACACCACAGAGAGAACATGAAAGTGACCTTTAAATCACGTTCTGTTCCTATATTTGTATAGAAGAGTAGCAGTACATTATACACCAAGCGCCTGTCTAATGTTATGCTGGTTCAGCCAAAGCATGGACTCAGTAGATACATGAAGATGCTGCTACAGAGCCTTTAGATCCTGTACAGTGAGTTGGGAGGTGGGGCCCATGGACTGGGTTTTTCTGAACACATTAACCTCCTCTTAAATTCTTGGTGAACCCTTCTTGCTCTGGGGCCGCAGTCTTTAGCGCAGGCGTCAAACCGAGGTCCTTGAGGGCTGCTGTCCTGCTGGTTTCCACCTCTCCCTGCT
>NC_040897.2:1701863-1706863 GCF_900634795.4 Betta splendens
GTGCGTGCGTACGTGTGTGTGTGTGTGTGTGTGTGTGTGTGTGTGTGTGTGTGTGTGTGTGTCTGTGTGTGTGCGTGCGTACGTGTGTGCGTGTGTGTGTCTGTGTGTGCATGCGTGTGTGTGTGCATGTGCGTGCGTGCGCGCGTGTGTGTGTGTGTGTGTGTGTGTCTGTGTCTGTGTGTGCATGCGTGTGTGTGCATGTGCGTGCGAGCGTGCGTGTGTGTGTGTGTGTGTGTGGATGGAGCTGGCGCTGGCATCAGACCAACCACATTGATAAATGACACACTACGAAAACAATTATGAAAGAGAGTGAAAAATGACTGTCTAACAAACTTCACCATGGTGGAGGCGAATGAAGTACAATGACAGTTAATGGAGAAGGAAAAGACAACTACTCCAGTCGCTTCATACTGTGTGCCTTTGGTACCATTTCTCTTTTACCCGCCTTTTATCAGGTGGTCGTGTCCTAGAAAAGCTGTGTGTGAGCAGCTTCTACCAGTGAGGTCTAAACCATCCAGGAACATGCAGAATCCTCTATGTTGCCTACTCTCTGCTATCTTTAGCTTCCTGGTTATTTCCCTTCATGTCCACACACACGCACGCACACACGCATGCACGCACACACACACACGCACACACACACACACGCATGCATACACACACGCACACACGCATACACACACGCACACACACACACACACACACATACTGTACACACACACACACACACACACGCACGCATACACACACGCATACACACACGCATACACAGCGTGCCACTAAATCTAGTTACTCTACACGCACGTACATCTTTTCGTTTTAATCCCAGACAGAGTTTCACTGATTTTGTTCTCGTGATGCACATGTATGAAAAAAAGATTAAAATTCATGTAGCAGAGGTGCAGATATTGATTTTTTTTCTTCCACACATGCTGGAGTCTACATTACCCACAATGCAACAGACTCATAGACCGTTTGTTTAGAGATCAGAGCACCTTTTCCTTGTAACAGCCGGCACCTAGCCTTACGGTGGACAGCAGTGGTTTTGCTGTAGAAAAAAGTGTGGAGAGAAATTAAGGGCCAATCTGTCACTTGAGGCTGTTTATCCCTGGACACACAAGACGTTTGTGCATTTGTGTGCATTTTTCATATGCAGCTAATATAACCCCAAGAGCTGTAAACAGACTTTGATTTCAGTTTTACAGATCTTGAAGCTTAATCCGCTGTAATGTTAAAGACTGTTGACTGTGAGCCGTGTTGTGCTGCTGAGATGATGGCAGCATCAGTGCAACATTTCAGTTTAACAATGTGGTTTATAAACATTTAAACAAACTGAGATACACTTTATGAGGGTTTGGTTGGCTATAGCTGTGTGCACCATCCAGTGCAGTGGGTACCAAAGCAAAACTCAGCAAAAGCTGCATTAGTTACATTAATAAAAACTATGGGAACGGATGTAAAATGAGACAACAGTGAGGGTTTATGGCAAAATGTTTGCTTAACTTAAGAAAAGATAAATAAATGAGAAAGAGTTTTTTCATAAATAAAGCTGCTCAGACAAACTGTGAGAAATTATGCATCCCAACACATTAGCGCATTTTCAAAATGACACTGAGTGGCTGCAGCCCGAGGCTCTCTGTAAACAGATCAAGATGTGGTGACATATTTGTGACACGTTGGCTCAGATGGGCATTTCATTTGTGTTTACCGCTTCCTCGTCTCACCCTCAGAAAAGGGCCGGAGGAATCATCCTCGCTGCTCCCTGGCATTCATTCTTCTTCATCACTCATGACAGCCTTCGCATGTACGCGCCCACACAAACGGTTCTAACCTGCTCCTTGACGGAGGCGAGGATGGCGGAGGTGGTTTCAGACTCGGAGCCGTCCCCGTTGGAGGAGTTGAGAACAGGACTCAACATGGTGGCAGCGCTGGCAGTGTTAGACGCCACCTCGGGCACTGGCATCCCCCTGGAAAACAAGGAATGTCAGATGAGTGTTGTCGTCAGTGACACCCTGGCATTCCTCAGAACACATGCAGTTCTGTACAGTCATGTGATTCAAGCAGACAACAACAAACGCTGATACGCCACAAGTTAGTAGACCTGTATTTAGATCTGGGTTACCATGGTTTTCATAAGTTGTACAACAATTCCACTCAGTCGATTTAACATATGACTGTGTCATATGATGTGTTGCCCTGCGATGGACTGGCGACCTGTCCAGGGTGTACCCTGCCTCTCGCCCGTAGCCAGCTGGGATAGGCTCCAGCACCCCCGTGACCCCGCACTAGGGAGTAAGCGGTTAAGAAAATGGATGGATGGATGGACAAACACTGAACAGGTGCACCACTTCATCGTCCTGTAGGAACAGGAAAACTAGGTCACTAAGAAGAAAGCGTGCAGCCTCTACACAAATGATGGTCGGGTATTACTGCTGGCTGAGACTTAGGTAGTACTAGTAACATACAGCATCACAAAAAAGTGTTTCTGGTACAGTATGTTTGTGACACGATGGAATGTGATACATTCTTGTTTTTTATCTGCTGCAAGGTATAAAGTATTCACAAATAGCCATTTGAACAAGGTCGCACTGGGTTCTGTTATTGTGAAATGTGCATGTGAGCAGCAAAGAGTGCTGTAAAAATATGTAATCCAAGTGGTCCAGTAAAGCACTGTGGCTATAACCCACATTCTGTATAAAGCATGCTCTAAAAGGTAAAAGGTCTTATATATATTTATATATAAAATTATTATAAATGACTTATTCCTCCAATATCAATGACAAAAGATAAAGAAGCCAAAACAAACACGCTCCTAAACAGTTGGATACTAGAGTTCTCTTCAAGTTATTAAAGATAACATTTAACGTAACTTTTTTCTAGAATATGGTCCAAAAGATATAACTCTGAGCCAACGTCTCATGGTTGCCTTTGTGCAAAATGAAACATCATATTTAGAAGCAACACAATGAGTGAAGCATGTTAATGAAGAACCACCTAAATGTTTAAATTTAAATAAATGGTTGTAAACCAACAACACACAATTGTTGTGTGCTTGTTGTTGTTGTTCGTAATGTTTAATGATCCAGGATTCTCTGTATCCATATCTATCACTTGAATGTATGTCAATATAAGATTAAAGCTGTTAAAACAACAACCCGCACTGAAGAAAACTCAGTATTGCAGATGAGATGTGATCAGTTGCCAATGATCATTTTATCGATATATGAAGTACTCATTATTTTATTGACTGTGTAGGTCTATGCTTATAATGTCAATACTAATTAATCAGACTGCACCTCACGACGCCACCAAAGAGCTTTTAGTTATGACAGTAAACATCGCTATAGAGATATATATACTTCCACAGAACAAGGCTCCTCCTTTCAGTAACTTGGCCCATTTAACTTTGGACCCGACCTACATAAATACTGGATACGTAGAGAACTGCTTTCAGATGTGGATTAATGCAGTAATATGCTATACACTCAGAAGAAAAATCAAGAATGGGTGAGTGATAATGCTGAGTCCGTCTTTAGCGTTCATTTCCCATGGGAGAATGTAAAAGGAGCACCTATGACTAGTTTTCTTACATTTAACTAAATGACACATATTTTTTCACATTTAGTTAAAAATGTGCAAAAGTCTAAATGTAAAAGTTAAATGTAAATGTTCAAACCCCTACCCTCAAACAGCGCTCGTAATGCTGATCTCAGATCAGTGACACAAACTCAATCACCTCAAAGAGTGCGCGCAAACCCCGCCCACATCTGATCTGGAAACTTTTGTTTTTAGCCTGGACATAACTTCGGCTAGCTAGTATAGTTAGCCAACTAATTCTCCACCGGCGCCACAGAAATATTCTTTTTAAACCTACTTGACTCCTCATTAATGGTGTTTACGACAGAACGGCAGTTTGAAGCGGAGCCTCAGCCCGCACACCTGCCGTTACAGCCCGTTCAATCTCCCCCAACGGGAGGGAGTCAGAGCTGGCGGCCATGATGGCTTCGACTTCAGGCTTCTCTCCAGTATTTTCGTGCACCGATCCAGAGTCAGATGTGGGCGGAGCTATGCGTACTGTTTGACGTGTTTGAGTTCGCGTCTCTGATCTAGGATAATAGGGGGTGGAGTCTACTTAAATATTCAGTTTTACACCCGGCGATCATTTAAAATTTAACATTTAGGTTTAACATTTACATTTACATTTACATTTACATTTACATTTACCATTTAACATTTAAGATTGACATTTAACATTTACATTTAGACTTTAAGTGTCGTTCATGTGCATCAAACACAGACGAAACAGTGATATAATAAACCGTTAGAACATAGTTAGAATTATAGCTTCACCTGCTGATTTATATATAATTTAAATTGGCAGCAGATGTAAAATGTAAACTAACTTTAAACAGTCAAGTATCAAAGTTGTAGTAATAGAGGGAAAAGCCCACACACGCTTGAACGCTTGATGCCATGTGTCATCCTGAATCGGACACACAAGAGTAGGCGGACACACACTTCACATGTCCCATGCAATCCTGATGCTGCACGGACCTGGTGTTACGACAACCAGCTTTGCACAGTGATGAAAGGCTTGTCACCACAAACACACACAAAGACACACATGCACACACGCTTAAAGGGAGGACTGTCAGCGTGAGGCAGCGCAGGACGGCGCAGGGGCTGCAGCGGCGGGCGGGAGGTGGAAGAGGAGAGGAAGTAAAGCCTTGTGGGCTGGTGATGTGGACAGGGCAGGAGGCGAGAGCAACGCTGCCATGGCAACCATCTCTGGTCAGGAGAGGATGCTAATATGGCCGCCCTGGCAGTCCCTCGTCTTTCACTTTGGAGAGTTGTTCTTTCTTTTTCTACCTTCATAACGTCTCGTATCCTAACTAGTCACCTTAGCACAGTGCCAACACTGAATACACTGCTTTACCCCACTTTTGTCCTCATGCCTTCTCTTCTCTTCTCGCCCTCCTCTCCTTCCCCCTCTCCCCCTC